>NW_010134101.1:0-25564 GCF_000699245.1 Pterocles gutturalis | reverse complement strand
TGAGAAAAGGGGATATGACAATGGGGGGGTGGTGAGGGGACTGGTGCTCCCAGCTGTGTACCCCCCTATGGCAGAAGGGGGTTCCCCAAGGACCGGACTCGCTCCCCCAAGCTCTTGACCACGTGGTGAAGCTGGAGGGGTGCACAGGTGGGGTGGTCTTGGTCCCCTCCAAGGGGATGATGAAGAATGGGTGGCTTTCACAAGTGCACTGGGGAGCAGGGAGCTGGCAGGGTTTTAATGGAAAAAAAAAAAAGAAATGAAACACTGATAAAACCTTCCTGTTCCTTGACAAGCACCTGGGAGAGCTGCCCCTCCGGCTTCCCCTCCCCAAGCACCACGCACGCGCCCTTTTTAGCCCCATCCCCACATCACCCCCAAATTTTTAACCATGTTGGATACAGGGAATCACCCCCATTGACATTTGTCTCATTGTCCAACAAAAGCAGAATAGCTCTGCTGTTGCCTTTAGAGCTGGAGCCCTGCAGACCTGTCCCCCGCTGTTCCCCACTGTCCCTGGCTGTCCCCATGCCTGCTCTGCTCTCCTCCCCATCCTGCCCCAAGCCCTATTTTGTAAAGACACCTCCTCTTGCCCCTGCCTGGACCCAAGCGCAGTATTTAATACCGTACGTCCTAGTATTCCCACTGTTGACATGCTGTATTTGAATTTTTTATAGATGTATATATATAAAAAAAAAGAATCAAAAAATACTAGAGGGGATAAAACAAAGCTCACACAGAGACAACGCACATGCGCGCACACACACGCACCAGGAGAGACGGTCTTCATTAAACAATCATTTCATGATGACTGGCAGCTCTGGGTGTTATTTCCCCTCTGGCTGGATTGAGTGGGTTTGGCTGCCCGCTCCCATGCATGGTGCTGGCTGCAATGGGGAGGACGTGAGGACAGCGGTAAGGGGGACAGAGACACCCTGGAGCCTGTCCCGAGGCTTAAGCCCATAGCATCATCTCCCCAGGGGATGGGGTGAACCAAATACCGCACCTTTGGAACATCCTGAGAAGGCACAAGGGGGATGCACACCCCTGGAAACACCTCATGAGGTAAAGGGGATGGTTGTCACCACCCCTTGTGGCACCTGCGCTGTGATGGAGAGGTGCCACGTGTCCCTGTTCACAGGCCTTCAGGGATCCCATGTGTCCCCATGCTCTGGCCACACTCTGACACGTCCCAGGGAGGCAGGAGGATGAAGACCTGCCTGCACCTCACTGCAGCCCAGAGGCTGGAGATGAGATGTAGTCCCCATTAACGCACTTTCCTTGTCTGATTAATAATTTCACGTCAGGAAAATGTCACTGGCCCAGATGCTCTGAATTAAACTTACATCAGGGCAGGGCTCACATGGACCTGGTGCAGGGGCAACTGGTGCAGTAAAGCATGTTGTGTCGGGGTCTGGCCGCTCCCCATGTGCCTTCTTGTCAGCACCATCTGGAGCAGAGATGTCATCGAGCTGCTGTTCATCCCAGGGTGAAAAAAACTCATTTTTTTTTTCTGCAGATTGCTTGTCCAGTGCCACAACAGCATCTCTTCAGTTGGGAGATGTGTGGACAGATGGATGGATGGATGGGTGGGTGGATGGAGGTGAAGTAGCCACAGCCCTGTCTCCGCAAAGCCTGAAGGCAACACTAAGCCAGTCACTAGCTCCCGCCAGAAGCTTGCCATGATTTTCACTGTGCCGGGGCTTTATTAGGGGAGAGCTCAGTCCCAGCCAGCCCTGCATCCGGCTCAGCTGCATCGGCAGCAGCACTGCCCCGCATGCTGACTTGGTTCACTGGTTAATGTTCCATTACCAGACAACATGCCTCCATCATTTATTAATGTTTCATTAGTGTTAAAAACATCTGGTAATTAATTATGCACTAATTATGGATTCACAGCGCTAAAAGCCAGAGTAATCTACCATAGCAGATGGCTCTTCGGGGCAGGGGGAAGGGACAGCTCTTAGCAGAGATGAAAATGTCAGGCCCAGCCCTTGCCTGGGGGAAGCATCCCAGACAGACAGATTGCCTTCATCTCCACCCAGGATCTCCATGTCTGGTCCGGAGGCACGCTGTCTCAGGTTATTAAGCAGAGGAAACTTGCCCCTCTTGAGCTGTTTCAGGGCCCAGGGGAGTGGTGCTTCCACTGCCCAGCACAGCTGTATGAGAAGCCATCTGAGAGTGGTGGCTTCCACACACAGCCCCAGGCACCCTCCGGCACCCGGAGCTGGTACAGAGCCTGCCACCATCTCCAGGATTCTGTTTGTCAGCCCCTCCGCGGTGCCTGGCGGGATTAAGTGTCAGTCCATAAAGCAAGGGGTGTCGTAAAAGCCCAGTCATTAAGTGCCCCAGCAATATTATGTACAGATGTGCAGAGATGTTTCTAACTGGACAGATGTGCAGAGATGTTTCTAACTGGGGGAGGTCTCAGGGGAGCATCCCTGCCAAGCAGAAAATCCATCCACTTAGCAGTATAAATCCATACAGGAAGAAAGAAGGAATTACAGTGCTCAGAGAGACCTGTGCATAGTATAACCTGAAATCCAATACATCAGCCGGGTGCAGTGGGTCCCTGCATCTCCCCAGCACATATGTGGCGGTAAATCCCACCTTAGGTGTTGTTTTCGGCTGTTGCTGATGCAAGAGAAGCCTTGCACTGAGCTCCCCAGGCTCTGCAAGGGGGATCAGAAGTGTGGCTGGAAAGCAGGAGCTATCTCTTGGCTGTGAGGACTCGTAGGAAGCAGAAAACCCTGCTGCTTGAGCGATGGGCTGAGCAGCAGAGAGAGTCTGAATCACTGCACCTCCTGCATCCTTCCCTGAGGTGGGTGCCAGCAGAGATCGCATCCTCCCCAACCCAGTGGTTGGAGAAGCTCCCTGCTCCCACACCAGCCTCCCAGGAGCCTGGAGCCCCCATGTGATAACAAGAAGTTTATTTATCACAGATAAGACTGACAGTGCTGAGTCATCAGGCTTCAATGGGGCACCACAATTTGGTGGGCCAGCAGGGACGGTGCTGTGTGTTTTGTCTCCAGGAGAGCATTAGACAGTCCCACGTGAGAGCAGGGAGGCAGAGAAGTGTGAAGGCAGGCTCAGCTGCGAAGAAAGCACACTGATAACTGGACAGCCAGACCCAGGCATGAGAGCATCCTGCAGAGCCAGGTGGGATCCATCAAGCCAGTTTGCAGAGGAGAGCTGCTGCTTATTTGCACAGGGGTAGACCTGGTCCCCAAGGGGCAAATGTCTGTCACAACAAGGAGAGGTGGTAGGTGGAGGCAAGAGCAGCAGGAGCTGGTGGAAAGGTGATCCCCAACCCATAATGGTGTCAAGTCCATCAAAATACAAGAGCCCACCCCAAACCATAGGGTATTGGTTCAGAAAAAGACTATGTTTCCAGTACAGAGATGCAGCACTGGATGTCGTTGGCACGTTATAGCCTTCCTCTAGGACTTTCTTCCCCGGTGGCACAGTGGCAGGAGAGATGGTTCAGACACTAGGGTCCCACCAGGAGGAGTCTCCTGCCTGCTACCAGTGGTGCAGGAATGAGCCCAGGAGCTTTGAGTGATTCAGCTACCACACAGTGAAGCAGATGGAGCTGCAGGTAGGGTCCCTGGGGGTAACCAGAGCCTCGGGCATCACCACAATGCTGTAAGGCAGAGGCTTGTAGCAGGAAGAAGTGACAGATGGTCACAGCAGACTGCAAAGGACAGCCTTGGGCCATCTTATTCCTTGGTGGGTCCAGATCAGGACTTGATGCCTCTCCAGAGGAGGCCATCTGATGTTTGACGAGCCTCAGAGCAGTGACTCTCCTCCTCCTCATGTCCATCCTGAATAGCTCAGCCTCTGCCCTGGCACTGTGTCCCTGGTCCCCAGACACCTCCACCTGCAGCCTTCCTCCCCACTACACTAGCTCTGACACCTCCTCATCCCCCAGCTGCACTATAGATGGATGGATGACACACATTATTGCCTTTCCGGGTCTCCATCACCTCCCCGGTGCTGTGACCTCTCTGTCCACCTCCAGTCTGCCCCAGTCCCCTGCCTGCTCTGGCCAGGGTGACCCACATGGGTCATCTGCTCACAGCATCCCAAACCTCGCTGCACACAGACACAGCAGCCGAGCACAGCCCACCCAGCTGAGCTGCAGCACACAGACCAGACCACATCAGGGTCGCCTAATAAGCAATTGACTCTTTTTTTTCCTCCCTTTCAAGAAAAAGCCAAGCATTAATTTGGCTTCTGCCATTCTGTTTATCTAATAGCATTGCTGATTGATTGTCTTATTTATAACCCAGATCCGGTGTCTGGGCTGCTTGTGGAGACGGGGTGATTGATGGAAAGAAGACAGCCAGGAGGGGACTTAATGAAGCCATGTGGCTGAGCAGCGGAGTGGTGGCTTAGGCATGAAATGAAAATGTCTCCCAGAAGTCTGGGCTTCTCCTTTCCTGCACAATTCCTGGGGAAGCTGCTAAGTGCTGGGAGAGAGCAGCGTGCTTCCTACACCCAGCCAGGAGTGATCAGGGACTCTTCTCAGGTCTCCTCCAGCAGTCTGGAGGAACACAGGCCAAGGGGACATGGCCAACAGGGACTTGGACTGCTTCCTAAAAGGGTGTCACATAGTCTCTGGGAAGGTTTCCCCCTCCTACGGTGGAAAGGGTGGTTCGAAGGTGTGAGACAGCCTGTGCTTGCTCAGCCAGCAGCCTGCTGTCAGGGTACCTGTCCTTCAGGCTGGAAATCAGGTCCTTGCATACCAGGTGATACAGAGAGGAGCCTTTCCCATGGGTGACAAAGTGCCACTGGATTGGGGTCTTGCCCTTCTGCAGGCTGACAGCATCTTCCAGAGGTCTCAGTTTTGTCCAAGGCTGGACCAGGACGTTCCCATATCCCTATAGGAGGTTTCCCCGTTCCTCACACATGCTGGGCACAAACCCCAGCAGAGTCACCAACCCACGTGTGAATTACCCCATGGAGACAGTCACCACCATAAAGCACCAGCATACAGGGAAGGAGCCACAGCCCAAGGAGGTGACATGCCATTATTCAGGGTCACAGTGGTGATGTGTGACAGCCTGGACATGTCCCAAGCCTCCAGCCCACAGACTCACCTCAGAGCAGCCTCCCCCACAGCCACAGGGCTGGATCATGGTCAGGAGATGGCTGATAACTCAAGTCCCCAGGAAGGCATTTAGCTTTGATCTGAGCCAGAACTAAACCCTCATCTTGTCCATAAAGATCAGTTTGGGAAGAAAAAAACAACATATTGGTTTAGTCAAAATATTTCCTTGCTGTTTAACAGTCTTTATTTCATGTCTGATTGTAACAGATAAGCTAGTACAAGCCTAGAGGAAAGCCAAAGACAGTTGTTTCATTATGAAGAACCTCATCAGCCAGTTTTGATGTGGCCAGACCCCACTCCCTTCCTTGTTTTTTGTTTTTCTTCCTTTTTTTTTCCCCACATCTGAAATTTGAGCAAAACTAAAGTGGCTTCACAAACATTACCATTCAAGTAGACTGAACAAAACCACTTTGGGGACAGGTCTCCTGCCCACCAGGCTGTACCTGGTAAATTCTATCCAGTGCCTTATGGTAGAGACTGATTTCTTCCAGGAGAAACCTCCCTTGGAAAGTTCCTGGACCACTGGACACAAGCAGGCTGATGCACAGTCTCTCTGGCCAACGTGTCCCCACTTGCTGTGGTCCCCCCATGGGTGATGCCACTGCCACCTCACTATGTGGCCAGTGCTGTGGGAGGAGGAGGGGACCAAGACAGGGAGATCCCTGCAGGATGTTAGAAGATGGAGGGGCCCCTGGGCAGCAGGAGTGGAAATGGCCTTTGATGTGGAAGCTCTCCTTTCGCAAACACAATGAGTTGCAGAGGAGTTTTATAAACATGGCTATTGTTGCTCCATCCCTTTGGTGGGAACAGATGGTCCGAGTGCTCTGTTTGGGCCCCCTCCCCTTCCCTCTCCCCCCACCCCCATTAATAAAGCCCCAGCAAGTCCAGCACTGCTAAGGTTTTCCCAAGGGGGTTCAATAAATAAATGTAATAACAACAAAGGGGCCCATGCAGACGAGATTGGGTTACAAGAGGGTTCAGCCCCCCTCCTCCTTTCCGGGCAAGAATCATTGCATGCAGGCACTCTGTCTGCTTCAGGGAGAGGTTGCTCTATCCCCACTGTCCATGGGAAGTGGGGACGGGATCTTACCACCAAAGGAGCCGGACGCCACCCAGAAGTCCCCATCCCACAGTCGAGGATGGTGGCATGTGACTTCAGTGGCTGCTTTGCAGCCTTGGCCCCGGGATATTGACAGCACATGGCTCCCAGCTCGCTGGTCATCATCTCCTACACCTTCAGAAGTCATCTGGTGCCCACGGGACAGGCTCAGCCACCAGCCCTCAACGTACAGCAGGCAGGTGCCTCCTTCCAAGATTTCCTGGTGAAGCAGTTGCTCTGGATCCTTTCCCAGCAGGATCCTATCCTGCCCCTACAGGGCATTTGGGACTAGGTGTCCAGGCTTCAGCTTGGCTCACTTTCTGCCCAGATTTTGCCTGACACTGGACCAGGCAATTCTCTGGCCAGCTGAAAAGCACTGGTGACTCTGACCTGCTCCTCAATGGCATGATGAGGATTTATGGAGGGCTAGGAGCTAAGCTTCTCAGAGATTAAACCAGGGCAGCGCAATCTGCAGACAGGGTGCGCGTGTGGAAACCACCAGCATGGATAGCCCCACCGAACACTGGCCATGAGGCTGCAGGGCAGGAGAGCAGCTTCTCCACAAGGATCAGTGGAGTTTGAAAGTGGCCACGGCATCTCACGAGGCTCTGGATGCTGGAGCAGTTATGCTCAGGCACTCCGTCAAGTTGTCTCTCCTTTGGGGAAGGAGGAGACCAGCTCAACAGAGCTTTGCAGGGATTCATCTGCTGAGGAAGGGACTGAGCCTGGACCAACCCCATGGGCAGGGACCAGAGGGGACTTCGGTGATGTGCAGGAGGGGCTGGGTTCGGTCCAGCTCCGGGCCCTGCCACCGCATCCCTGCTCCAGGCAGACTGCTAGCAGCCATTGTCCTCCCCAGCCGTTCCCCACTTCTCGGAGGTGATGGGATGCTGTTTTTATCTACACATGACTCCTGCAGCTGGGGGTCAATGGGACGAAACGTGTCTCACACATGCACGCAGCGCCGCCTCCCCTCCAAGCTGCCCTGGGAATCTCTTCCTCCCCCTAACCCCTTGCTCATAAAAAATTAAAACTCTCAATATCATCTCACATAAACATGGATTTGAGGCCTCGTCAGTCACCAGACACGTCCCACAATCTGCGCTGGATCCAGACAGCTGGAAGGGCTTGCTGGAGGACCAGAATGACTTCACACTGCCTCCCACGGACTGGGGTTACCCAAAGTGCTTGGTGCGAGGAGGGAAGTCAGGGGCTGGCAGCACTCAGCCCCATCCTCACCGCACTGCCACCACGCCATGCCCTGGACTCGCCAGGATGGGTGCTGGGCTGGAGAATGGTACCAGGCATCAATAGCAAAATGCACCTGGGATGAGAAGGCCATCCCCGTGGGCGCAAGCGAGGCAGCTGGCCTGGGCTTCGGTGCTGGTGAGGTTTATGAGGGCTGACCCCTTGCACCGAGCACCTGGGGCAGGATAAATCCCACTCCGCCTTGGAGTGCAGGTGCATGGGGCTGACAGAGAGGGAAAGGGACTGCAGATGCATGGGGGATCCAGTGAGGGGGAGCTGGGGCCAGCCTCAAGCTGTGTGCTGCCTCAGTCCATCCCTGTGATGGGAACGGTCACCTCCGTCTGCTCCAAAGCTGCTGGGGCTGCCTGCACACAGCCTACCACAGTGATGCCCAGGGGTGCAGAAAGACCTACACCATGCCAGTAGATGTGCTGCAGGATGCCCAGAGGAGATTCATGACATCCTGGGTGACAGTGGGTGAGTGCTGGCATCCCTTGGGTACCAAAAATGTTTGGGTACCCAGATCCATAGCTGTATGACTCACATTGAATTCACCCCTGGTTTAAGTCCTACCAAAGACCTCCTAGCCACTATAATGAAGGAAACAGGTGTGATCTGGAGAGATCATCTAGTCCCTCTTCCTCGTGATGCCTCAGCCAGGTGGCATGAAGGAAACCACCAAGTGCCTCAGGACAGGGTGCTGGTCACGTTCCCAGCCACTGGGGCTCCTGCGCTTCCTCCAATACTGGGAGATGGTTGGGACCCGCACTGGGAAAGATATCCAAGATCAGACACAGCCTATGATCCTGCAAGCACCACCCCGGGCAGTGGGTCCTGCTGGGGCTGGGACGTAGGGAGCATGGTGCGCAGGGCCGGCAGGGAGCTTTGCAGGAGGAACAGGGATTTTGGCCCATAGCCCACCTCCACATTTCATGTAGCACTGATCTGAATCCTCGACTCAGGAGCCAAGCAGGGGGTTGGGAGCCTCCCTCCAAGTGAAATGTAATCATCTTAAAAAAAAAAAACAAAAAACACAAAGCACGTGGCTGTGCTTGAAGGTGGATAAGCGTCCGGCACAGAGCACCTGGCTGAAGCCAAGTGCAAGCCTGGCTTTGGACTCCTTGAAGTCAGTGCATTGTAATGCTCTCTGTGGGCTTGGGGCTCAAAACCTCTGTGCATGCCTTCTACCAATGCTCAGGTAATTTATAGACATGTGAGCCTGTCCAGAAAGCTCCTCTGTGAACCTCCAGCGTCAACCAGGCCAGCTGGCTGGGTGGTGTTTGCCTCCCATGAACAGCTCAGTAGGAGCACTGTACAGCATGAATCAACCCCAAAAGCAAATGCTAACACTTGGTGTCCAAATCACATTCATAGACCTGCCGCATCCCTCAGGCACGCCATCCCCTTGCTACACACTACCTACCCCACCTGATGGGCAACCCATAGCCTAACAAATACACTCACCCTTTAATTACATCACCATGCATCCATTTAGTGCTGTTGCGTTAGATAGTTTGTCTATTCAAGGAGCTGGAGCAGTACTTATTCAGCTCAGCAGTCAAAGTCACTGGATTTTTAGGCCTTTAATATTCACTCTGATCTGTTCATAAGTTATTCATAGGGAGTGGGAAATGCCTCACAAGAGAACTCACTCCAAATTGCGAGTGTTTCTGAGGCGTCTTGCAATCTGCTTGCACAGGGAGAGGAGGGGAAAGTAATAAATAAATTATTGTTTACAAATTATTTACTTCTCTCCACTAATTTCTACACTGTTTATCTGGCAGCAGTCTGAAGTCAGGAACAATTAGAGAAGACTTTCTCTGGTTTATCAGTGGCTGGAAGTTGCGCAGCATGGGGGGAAGAAAGCCAACTCAGCAGAAGAGTGAGAAGGAGCTAGTTTTGGCTGCCAGAATTGGCCATTGAGTGCAGTCTTTCTCTGTCTTCACACTCCAGAAGGGATCATTGTGGGTAAGGTCTCAGTGCAGCATGAGCAAGTAGCTCCTCCAGCCACCTCTGCTCAGCCAGCCAGCTCCATTCCATCCTAGAGATGATGACCTGTCTCCAACATGTCCCCCTTTGTATGACATCTGGGCAGGCTGCCAGCAGTCCCCAGACACACCAGATTGCAGTGCGTGTCCCCCAAATCTGGCCATGGGTAGCAGCAACAGCAGTACGGAGCTGTCTTTTCTGTCCCATCTCACCAAGATGCATGACATCAAGTCCAGGATCATTAAGGCTTGCTGAAGGTCATGAAGTCTCCAAGAACACTGTGGTCTGCAGAAGATGACCAGGCCTTGCTAGGAGTCCTCTCTCTGCTCCTGAGGAGCTAGGGCTTGCTAGGGAAGACCAGGGGAAGGTCTCTGGTGTGAGATATGCAGCAGAGTGAGACAGGATGGGAAGGCTGACCTGTTCTGGCATCAACAATGTTGGGTCTGTGAATGTGGGAAAGGTGATGCTCATAGCCCATGGTATTTCACCCCAAAAAGCAAATGGGAACTCTGCCCTGGGGCAAAGTCACCCTAGCAGACAACAGCTACCTGAGGCAGACAGCAGAATGAGACTGTCCTCCCACTTAGAACCGTTTCAGGTGTCTTAGTCCCATCTCCAGCTAGTCTCCTGCAATAAACCTGAGACAGAAAATCACAATCAAGAGGAATGGGAATCAGGGAAGTTAATACATAGTGAAAAGACAATCTGGAAGTGTCAGGAGAGCAGGACAGGCTGGGAACTGCTCAGTCCTAGCTGGGCTGATGTGTCTTGCAGACATGCCCACACTTCATTCCCCTCCTGTTGATCAAGGGTTTGTGAATTCCCTCCAGCTGAGCATTTAGACCCTGTATCTTTCCAGGATGGTCCTGCATCTGGACCATCACCAGTCACGTGGCTCTGGAAGGAAACACAAGATACCTGTGGGGTGGAGAAGGACACACAGACTGGGAAATGCCTGCTGAAGCTTGGACTGCCACTGACTGCTGGCAAAGATCATGTGAGGACTCAGGGCATGGATAACGCAGTGAACCAGTGCAGGATGAACCCACATTGCAGGATGGTGACTCACACGAGACAGAGGGACTCTGTGTATAAGGGACTGGCTGGGTGCACAGAAAGGGCAGGTGGAAGACAGATTATCTGTCCACAGCCTGCTGGACAGATAGACACCATTAGCCAGCACCAAAAGAAAAAAAAAAAAAAAAAAGCCATACAAGATGGATAGGCTCATGCCAGCAAGACCCACAAGCAGCACGTCCCCAGTGCTCACACCTGCCTGTGCCATGACCATACCTCATGAGACAGGCGGTGGTGTCCAAGTTCTCAGGCTGCAGGAGGTTGAGGAGGGCTGTGGGTACATCAGGGATGAAGAGGGAATTTGGGATGCTCAGCCTAGATCTGTGCTCTCACCTGTAACATGGAGAGGGAAAGCTGCCTGCAGGCTGCAGTACTCCTTCATGGCCTGGTCTCCTCCATTCTCCTCCCTGGTCTCGGCCACCCCTCACCACCCCACACTCATGGAGATGCCCCAAGTTGCTTGGCACTGACCCTGCTCCCTGCAGCCTTCCAGCTCATCTCTCCCTGGAAACAGCCCGTAAATCATCCTTGTACGTGCATCGCCCTTGGCCTTGGGGAGAGGGAATTTATCCCTCTGGTTCAGCTGTCAGACAGACCTCCAGCTGCCAGGAGTGATCAGCATGCTCTTAATTCGTGGCAAGGGGTGCAGGGCCTCCAGTGAAGGCTCCCGTGCCTGCTTCCCTGCCAAACCTTTCAAGCAGTCATGAGTGCATGCTTGCATCCAGGCCATTGAAACTGCCTAGGGAAAATTCCCCAGCACGAGTTAATTGTTGTGGTCTCTAATGAGGGCATGCAGCTGGGTGCTCCGGTCAGGGAGCAGAGAGGTGGGAGGGAACTGCAGGAAGGGGTTGAATGTTGGGAGCTCCATGCATGCTCTGTGTGTTGCACGTCTACACAATGGGGACTTTCTGACTCCTGGGAGAGTCCTGCAGCATCCAGACCAACAGACAGCAGGCAGATGATTCAGTTTTGCTCTAACCCTCACCAGTCACAGGTAAGACCATCACAGATGCTAGCAGAAACGTGGGCAACATATCAAGATGCAAACATCTGGAAGTATAGCCCCTCTTGTCATTGGCCTGAAGAAGTGGTGCAGCCGAGGAGGCAAGAGGGAAGAAAGACAGGGAAATGCATGTAGGTCCCTTGGCCAGCACATGGATACAGCAGGGAAGGATTTGCAGCTGGGTGAGCTGGCAGCAGTTCACTTGCTTACACCAGGCTGCTGATCTCCCTTCACAGCCCCCCAGAGCCTGGTTCTCTGGTGTGAGATGAACACTGAGCAAATACCCCTTTTTTTCCTGCCACAATAACCCTCTTTAACTTTTCAACTTATCACCTGCACAAAGATTTATAAAATTTTCAAGCTAATGGAGTCCCCAGCAATGATACTACAGATGTACAAGGTGCATCCGGGGATGAATAAATTATAGGAGGCAGAGTAAATTGCAATGGGAAGGACAGCAGCTGCACTATGGAAACAGATGGCTTCGCCGCACACCACAGCTTGGTCTCAGCACAGGGTATGTTCCCAGGGATGGCCCTTTTTTGGTGGCCCTGAAGACCACATGGGCACACTTGAGGCTGCAGACCCCAGGACCTGCAGCAAATGTTGCAGCCAATGTGGGGCTCCAGGCAGGTGGCTGGGTTCTGCTGTGGGGCTGGGCACCATGGTGGCAGCCCATGGGTTGGCATAGGAGACCTGTCTTCCTTCTGCTGCTTGCTGGGTTTTCATGCAGGAGGACACTCACAGCCTCCAGGAGCTGAGGGGACTCTTGCTGGCTTTTGTGAGTGAGGCTGCAGCTGTGGTTTCATTTGCTGCCAAAGCTCTCCTGGCAAAACCTTTTCTGCCTTTCTCCCTCCCCGCACACTCACAGAGACAGTTCCCAGGATGGGTTGCCTCATCCTCCTCCTCTGGCCCTTGACATGAGGCACTCAGAGGAGGGCTGAGGATGCACATGGGGCTGTGCAGTAGGTGCACACTCATGCCGTGGTGATGTGACCAAGGGGGTCACCATAGCCCAGTGCTTGGGCTCCTTCATACCTGGGGCAGCAGAGCCCCACTGTGCAACATTTCTCCAGCCCCGGCTCCAGCAAAGCTGGTGGCATACTTGTCACATTCAGCAGAATGACAGGCTGTCTATGTCCCAGAAAGGGGACAGGGTCACAGAGCAGCTGCAGTTCCCAGCTCTGTTAAGCTGTGCATCCCATGGCTGATGCACCCCAGCACTGTGCTGCTGCTGACTGCTTCAATGCCTGCCTTCCCCCATCCGCTGGCTTGTGTCCTAGAGAAACTCATCCTGAGACAGGTAACTCCTGACAGGGTACATTCAGGGGTCCTCAAGTGCTGATGTGATCACGGCCGTGGCACAAGTATTAACCAGCCCAGGATGACCCTCGTACTGCAGCATGCTGCCCTACAGCACTGGGTAAGAAATGTCTCTGGCTAGCTGTCATGCAAGGTCACATCGTTCCCTGAACCCCTCTGGCTGCCTAGGGATCTGCATCCCAAACTGCCTCTGTCTTCATGGACCACAGAGGCTCTTTCCATTATGGTCGCCCTTGCTGCCAGCCAGCATTGCTTTGCAAAGCCCCTTGGGGCAGTCTAGTGGGCAGTGGGGACCAGGATCTCAACCATATGTCTGGATCCTGCTGCCACCTCTGAAGCTGTTGCTGGAGCTGCTCAGACCCAGTGACATTAGAGGAATGCAGGATGAGCCACAGGTGGCAGAGGAGCCAGGGACATGCAGACAGGGGTCCCTAAGCCACTCCATTCCCCACATCTCCTTGTGAGTAACGTGGTCCTCTGGCCCAAGGCACACACTGTGGAGCCTACCCCTGACACATGGATTCCAGCAAGGCTGATAAATGATGGGCGCTTTGCTCCCACAGCTGTCAATGTCACCAGGGACTCTGTGACAGAAATACAGCTCTTTAACATACAGCCAGTTAGCACGGCTCCATCTCTGAGGGATGCATGGCTTGTGCCAACCCACACCATGCATGCGCTGCCAATGTTCACAGGGTCCAACCACCCTCAAGAGCACTGCATGTTGGCTGCACCACACCCCTCCATTCCATGCCTCATTGGGTGTCCCTGGCCCACTTGGGGAGCATGCAGGGGGAATGTAACCTCCTCTGCTCTTGCTGCAGGAGTGGCTCATGCTCCAGAGGGTCCTGCTGCCATCCTGAGGGACCTCAACAGGGTGGAGAAGTGGGCCAAAGTTAACAGGGAGAAGTGCAAAGTCCTACCCCTGGGGAGGAACAACTCCATGCACCACTATATGCTGGGGACCACCCATCTGGAAAACAGCTTGGCAGACAAGGACCTGGAGGTCCTACTGGACATGAAGTTGAACATGAGCCAGTAACGTGTCCTTGTGACAAAGAAGGTATTTTGAGCTGCATTACAGAAAGTCTCACCAGCAGGTGAAGTGAGGCAATCCTTCTCCTCTACTCAGCACTGGTGAGGACAAACCTGGAGTCCTGTGTCCAGTTCTGGGCTCCTCAGTACCAGAGAGACACAGATGTACCGGAGAGTCCAACAAAGGGTCATAAGGATGATGAAGGGACTGCAGCATCTCTCCTACAAGGACAGGCTGCGAGAGCTGGGACAGTTCAGCCTAGAGAAGAGAAGGTCTCAGGGGTGACCTTATCAATGTATATAAATACCTGAAGTGAGGGTATAAAGAAGATGTAAAGAGGATGGAGCCAGGCTCTTTCCAGGACAAGAGGCAATGGGCAAAAACTGGAGCACAGGAGGTTTCTCCTGAACAACAGGAAGCACTCCTTTACTGTTGAGTTACCTTTACTGAGGGTGACCAGCCACAGGAGCAGGCAGGTGGCCCAAGGAGACTGTGGAGTCACCATCTTTGGAGATATTCAAAAGCCACCTGGATGTAGTCCTGGTCAATGGGCTCTACATTGCCCTGCTTGAGAAAAGATGACCTCTAGAGGTCCCTGGAAACCTCAGTCACTCTGTGATTCTGTGAACAATTTTCCATGCATTACAATTTTTGCGCTACATTTTTTTGCATGCCTCCCCGTTGGAGGCTGTCAGGGCTATGCTTGGTCCCCCAGCAAGCAGGGGTCCGGGCACCCCCGGAGATAGAGCCAGGCCTTAGCAGAAGGGAAACACTTTCTCAAAGCCTGTTCATATGCATGAGCTAAGGGAGCCCAGCCTCAGCATGGTGGAGACATGCCTCTGGACAGAGGGGAGCAATCCCTGTTCAGACCTTTCTGTGCCTTGCTGGACGTCAACAGCACCTGCACCCATCCCCAGCCAAGAAAGTGACCTTCTGTCCACATGCCCTCAGCTCGGCTTGGACACCAAACCTGATCTAGAACTGTGCACAAAGTCCCCCTGGGATGGTAGGAACCCAGCAAGAGCAACACCCAGCATCAGTCCTGGTGGGGCTCACTCCTTTGTAAGCAGCCCCAAAGATTGCCCAAGCTCAAGGTCCTCAGAGCAGCCAGGATGCAGCATCCCCAGGGCTGCATTAAGAGCAGCGCTGCGAGGGGACGGGGTCACCATTCTCTTTGTCTGGAGAAAGTTTTACTGCACTGGGTAACACTGTCTGACTCCACTTTCTTTCGCAGTTTCATTGCCTCGTTCCAGAGCGATTGCGCAGGCGAACGTGTCCAAAAGCAGATGGGTCCGCTACGCATTTCTTTGTTGCACATTATCTCATAGAGTTTGGGTGCAATAAAACTTCCAGGCAGAACAAATCTTCAAGCTTGTGCCGCGCCTTATTTTTAGCTGCAAAGTATGTCTGTTTTAGTGCTCCTAATCCCTGGCTTGGTAGTAATTTATGGAGCAAGCTCTTGGCTCGCTTGCACCAGGAGATTTGTAGTAAAACTTTTATAAGTTGCAGAGATAAATCCCATGGACTCTTGCAGTCTTGGGGGACTCTCCTCCAGAAGTGTGTTTTTCTGAGCACTCCCTCGGTGTGGGAGCAGTTTTGGGTGAGAAAACATCAGATGGCTGAGAATAAACTGGGTGTCCTGGGTGTTATTGTAATCTGCAAATCACCTAGAAGATGAAATCGGGGAGGCCACAGCTTCCCCAGCCTCAGATGGACCGGAGTTATGAGAGTCCCTGCTCAACAGGAGCTGCTCGTCCAGGTCCATCTCCTTTGCCTGGTGCCTGGAAAGCCCTAGGGACAAACCACGTTATCAAGCTATGCCAGGTGGCGAGATGCCTGAGTGGGAGCATGGTGGCTTTGGCTTTGATGGGATTACTGGGATGACCAGCCACTTGCTTGTGCAGGGAAACTCACATGCATATCACCCTGGAGCTTTTAGCAAGGACAAAGCTGTGGCTTAAGAACAGGGGCAGTAGAAAATGTATTTTCCTCCACTGCCTTGTGCTCCCTCAGGGAAAGCGTTTGCAGAATGAAGCACTGCTTTTTGCTTCAGAGGAGCAGAGGGTTGAGAAAAGTAAAGTAGCAGAGGATAGGAAGGTGTCTGGGGCATGGGACCCACGAGCAACCCCTTCCAGATCCCAGTGGAAACATGGGTCCGTAGCTGTGCTTACAGCTCACCCATCAAAGGATGGTTTGCAGCATCAGATCTGGCTTTCTTTGAGCCCCAATGCTTTCTGAACCTGGAAGCTCTCTCAAATATGTTCTGTGCTCTGTCCGTGAGCCTCATGCCTCCAATGAGCTGCAGGTTCTTGTGTTTGGTCCAACAGCTGTGTAGTTACTGCGGCACATCCCAGCGGGGAGGCTGGTGATTTGCCATCTGCACGCTGCACTGCAACGGGGTGATATTCCCTTTGCTGCGGTGTTTAGATTCATGCAGACCCATATCCCCGAGTACTTCATATTCCCAAGAGCACTTTTTCTGAAGAAAGGGAATGTTTCCAGGAACCATAAAGGAAGGAAGGTCAAATCCAGAGAGGAGGTGCTGCAATTATATAACTTTATAACCCAAGCAGGTATCAAGGTTAGATGCAGCTGATGGGTAGACGCTCTCCCTGCATGCTAGCTCCTCCAAAGATGGAGCAATCTTCTCTCTTCTTGGCATAAGTTGGTAGGACAAAATGCTGGTGCCATTGCCTGCTGTTACAGTGGGGAGGATGGGTCTTTCCCAAAAGTTTCCAGGTAATTTAGTCAAGGAGAAAGTCAACCAACTCCTGAATTTAGTGCCTTTGCAGAGTCTGTCCCATCACAACCCATTAGGAGCTGGTTGGACTGGGCCAAGCAGGGGGATAGCCCGGGGAGGTATCCTGCTCCCACAGTGGTGGCTCTCCTCTCAGAAATGCAGAGTTCACCCAGTCCCAGCATCCACCAGAGATCTTCTCCTGATAGGAAAGTCCTCCAGACACTGTCTGGAGCTGGGAAACATTGGAAACTCCCCCTGTGCCTTCCTATTTCTAACAAATGGCGTCTGCAATGAGGGACTCCTGCCAGATTAAGATCCCCTGCTCATTCACCCTCCTGATTGCTGTCTGGTCCCAAGAGCCTGCTGGTCACTCTGACAGCTCACAGCTCCCATCCTTCCTGCCCTGCCGTCTCCTCTAGCCCAAGCCTCTGTCTTCATCCCTTGTAGGAGGAATGCTGGACTCCCATCACACTAGAAAGGTTCCTGTCACTGTGGGCATCCTCACCTCCAACCCCCACAGGGCTCTGTGGGGGTAGTGGAATGGGCAGACCCCCCTCCCAGCCCCAAAGAGGTGCTGCCAGCACGGACACTCTGCTGGCACAGACACATTTCTAGTCTGTGTCCCCAGCATGGTGTGTGAAGGTCACTTTTTGGTGCCCAGGACAAATTCTGGGTGAACAGGTCTCCCCATTCAGCTCCCAAAAAAAAGTTTAATTTCTTTCAACTTTTCTCATGTCTTTCCCCATATTCAGCTCAGTTTTCTCAGTGAATGAGCAGGATTCCCAAAGTCTGAGGTGGATGATGCCCAGCTGGAGCCATGCACACCCAGACAGGCTGGTCACTGCATCTCAGCCACAATGGGGAAGGGAGCTAAAAAATTTCCTGAGCCCACAGCTGACATTGCAGCAGCTCCACTCGACCTGAGCAAGCAGTGGCCTGCTGGAGAGAGAGAGCTGGGCAAAGGTTCCCAAAGGGACCTGTGCAGCAGGTCCACAGTGGGTAGGACCACTGCAGTGCAACCCTGAAGCCAGGGAGCCTGCCTGGGAGTGCAGCCCACTGAGGAACTGAGGCAAAAGTAATAAAGCAACTTTGATTGTGGACCTTTACCTCCTCTTGTCCTCCCCAGCCTGTAATCTTCATCCTGCATGGGATGCTGCACCTGAGCATTGCACAGGAGAGAAGAGCAGGGGCAGGAAGGGATGGATGCACACAGTGGAGGTGAGCTGGGACTGAGCCCCCTCGTGCACCCACTGCTTCTGCCCTGGCACAGAGGCAGCACACTGGGGCAGGATCTGGGGGTCCCAGCCTCTCCTCTCCGAGGAAGGTGCCTTCTCCTGCCCACCTGCCTTGGCTGGGAAAGGTGCTGCATGCCGACAAGGATACAGCAATTGCCTAAGCATAGCACACAAAGTCTAGCAGTAACACTCCTCCAGGACACTCATTCTGTTGGATGAAGGAGCCCAGGGGCTTGCTTTGCATCCACAGACACATCCCTCTCTGCCACAAAGGCTAGAGCTGCCCCGGTCAGTGTCTCCCATCCAGAGAGACCAGACTAACTCAGAAAACACGCAGGGGTCCTGCCTGCCCTTGCCCGATGCAGTTCAGTTTGCAGCAGCCAGTCGTGTCTGCGGTGTGCAGGTTCTGCTCGTCTGCTGCTCCTGCTCTTGCTCGCCTCCTGCACGGGCAGCGGTCTGTGCCGCCCTCGCTCGGCTGCACTGTGCTGCAGCCTGGGCACACTGCACGGGTCCTGTACAACCCCACAGCTCGGGGCACTGCTGGTTCCCCGCACCAGGGCTCGGGTGTGTGGATGGGGTCCCTGCTGCAGCCAGCCGTGTGGCTCCCAGTAAAACCAGCAGCATCTGTGCAGACAGTACTGGTTTGAATTGCATCCCCATCCTCCTCAGAGGATCTAATGTACCCATACATCTAGGCTATGCTGCAGGACTATTGCAAAGCCTGCAGGACACCTCCAAAAAGCCATGGATTTACCAACACATGCCACCCCACTGGTGACATGCTTCACAGGGACCCCCACCTCAGTGACACTGCCTGGGAGTTGCAGCAGGTAAGTGGTCTACACTGGGGCAGCTCACACAGCCCCTCGATGAGGGACAGAGACATTCCCTCAGGGGGAATATTTCCCCCTCTCCTACACCAGCCTCTCATCCTGACCCCAAGAAAGAGGCTCAGATCAGCTTCCAGCAATGTGGCATAACCCATCCAGACAGCAAATCCCAGGGACTTACTGGAGATACTGGTTTTATGGCACAGTGCATAAATCCCTCTTTTCTGCCTGCAAACTTCTCCAGCTTCCCTACCACTTCCCTCCGCTTCGTGCACTCACCCACCATGCTGTTTGTGCCCCTGCAAGTGGTACCCACTGCTCCACAGGTGACATTTCTCACAGCACAGGACGGGGGAAAGAGAGGGGGGCTAACAACTCCAGCAATGCTCAGGGAAACATCAGCTTTTCCTGATGTCTCACCTAAATGTCCAGCCTACAGCATCTCCTCCTGGTGCAGGGGTGGCTGTTGCTCCCTCCCTTTCTACAGGGGTGGGCTGTTCTCCATCTAGACCTGCCCCTGCTTAAGGGATGCTTACAATTAATTGCCAGGTCCTCATTTTCCCTGGTGTCTTTTAGCTCAAGGTCCATTTCTCATGATCGTGTGCCGTAGAGGGAGATGCCCTGGATCATGCTGCTCCTTCTATCTCAGGTGCCCTGCTCTCCATACAGCAGCATGGAGCAGTGCAGCTCAGAAACACTGGCCAAACTGGATGCTTTTGCCTTTCTCCAGATTATTGTTGCCTGAAGCATCATCCTTGGAAGATTGTACCTGTAAAATTCAAAACTCAGGAGTTTTGAATGGTGCTGGGGTATGGTGTGGCCCCTCTCAGGAAATCTCTGCCTCACAGAGACATCCTTTGTGACACCTGCCAGTCCCTGAACTCAGGCAGGTCCCTGTCCTGCCCAGGACGAGGGCTATCACATGCCACAGCCCACACAGGATCACTGCCCTTCCCAAGACAGCTGTTCTGACTTTTTTCCTTCCAAAACTGGGCTTTTCAGACTATTTTGCTCAGAGGAAAAAACTCCAAACAGATATCCCCAAAGCTCTGACTGATTCAGGGTCCCACCACAACGGACAAAGGCCCTGAGCATGAGGGACCCAGCAGATCTGGAACATGGAGGAGAGATGTCCCTGTCACCGGCCACAGAACAAGCGACCTCAACATCCCTGGCATTAGATATCACAGTGCTCTTCGTCACAAAGAGAGAAGGAGCAGCTTCTGGGGATTTGAAGCCTGATGCTGTCCTCACCCCTGCTGCTTTCTCAGATGTGAAACAGGGGTCACACATTGCCCAGGGAAGCTCCAGTTTGATGGGTCAGAGTCACTGGGAGCTGCTGGCCCTGTGGAGCAGGGAAAGGGGACAGAGGGATGTGAGGCACGGGGCTACAGTCACAGCCTGGGACCCTGGAGGAGGTGGATGCTGCCTGGGAAGCAAAGCTCAGCCCCGGTCCGCAGCCAGGAGATGGCAGCCGCAGCCCAAGCAGTGAAGTTGGGAATGCTGCCTGCTGCCTGGGTCCTGGCGAGGACTGTTCCTGCTTCCCTCTGTCCCCTCCGTCCCCGCTGCCTCACAGCCTTTGCTGAGCACACCCTCATCCAGCCTGGGGGCTGCTGCTCTCCAAACTGGCCCCATACCCATCCTCAGGGTAAATTCCCCTCCTCCAGAAACTCCATTGCCTGAAGGATCCATCAGAATGGAAGGTTCTGAGCACTGGGCTTTGAGCCTCCCTATCTCATCCCTATTTCCCAGCCCTACTCCATGTCACAGCATCACCCAGAGCCCAAAGGCACTGATCTGGGCTCATGGGGGCAAGAGCAACGGGGCTTTTCACATCAACATGAGAAATCCCCATTCCCTGCAGTCCACAACCAGAAGCAGCCTCCAGGAGCACATACAAGAAGGAACACCACCCTGCCCTGATCCACAGCCAGTAGCAGGTCCCAAGGACAGCTCCCCTCTGATTTTACACCAGCTAGGAGGGGCCAAGGAGGCCTCTTTGGAGACAACCAGCCAACAGCCAGTGCAGGGACAGGGCATTAATGAAGCTGGTCTGGAAGGCACAGCAAAAGCACCTCCAGCAGGAGAAGGCAGTTGTCCCAGAATCAGCAGCATCACTTTGGCTCTGCTGAGATTTGCTGAGGAGTTGGAGAGTTATTCTGTTGAGGGACTGACAAGCAGGTACATAGGTGATATATTCCCAGATCTGAACAGCCAAAAGCCAACCTGTAGTCACCGGTGGCTTTGGGAAGCAGCCAAGCCTCGTCCTTGGGCAGGGTCTCCTTGTGCAGCACCTGGGAGGAGGCCCTATGGGCAGCATCCAGCTGACAAGGGCCAGAACCAGGGAGATGCTGCCCAGAGCCAGCAGACAAATCCACCCTCCGCAACAGCAGGGGAGAGAGGTGGAGTCCAACAGTGTTCAGATATTATGGCCAGCCTTTCTGGAAGGAAATACTCCAGTTTTTCCTTTGGAAATAACGTCTCATGTTCCACTTCTCTGTTATTTTGGGGTTTTTTTGCTCACTATCTCACACTATAAATTTCATTCCCTCAGAAAGTCAGACTCAGATATTGTCATGGTCCTTCAGTGAATCCCTGCCTGGACTTTCTTTTGGTAGAAAACACATAGTCTTGAAATGCCCGAAGACAACAAAATTAATATTGAGCTCTAAAAGTATTCCATACAGGCAGCTCTCTGTGCCCTCCACAGATTTAACTCTCGGCAGCTCAAACCACCCTGTTGATATCAGTCCAAATGCTTAGTCCTGCATGGTGGGCTCTGGCACCCAGCTGCCAAGGGAGGAGGGCTGCCAAATCACCCTGGGTTTCATCAGCTGGCTCACCTCCCCCTGTTCACTGTCTCACTAGCATTTTCTCCCTTTAATAGCAAGGCAGCCCAGCGAGCCACATGACTCTGCTGGGACCTGGAGCCCTCTAACCACCAAGAGGTTTCATCTCATGTCCCCAGGTTGCTGGCTTGTGGTGTTGGACTGAGCTGCCTAAATGCCAGCCCAGCCCTTGCTGCTGCCAGTCAAGTCCTGGAAGAAGAGCAGCCCCTATAAATAGCCATGCGTATAATGTCTCTTCTCTCTGCTTCACTTCTTCATCTGCGAGTTTGCCCATGTCTTGCAGCATGCAGTGCTTTGCACTCTGTCACCCAGGTGCTTGCAGTGCACTGTGGTGGGAAGCAGCTGGGTTGGCTCAAGTGTCCATCTGAGAGACTGTTCCCAGCTCCACAGGCTGGGATTCCCTGTCCTCAGCAGCCTCCAACCCTTAAATCCATCTTTAAAACAACCATGGTCACCACCATGGTGTCCTCTCCAGGACAAGGACCAGCCATGGCAGCAGGGCTGGAGCAGGCTCAGTGGAGCTGCTGGCCATGAGCAATGAACCACTGGGGTCCCATGAGCCCAAAGAGCGGTGAGCCCCAGGATCTGCACATCATGGTTCCAGCTGGGCTGTGTCCCCTATGCCTTCTTTCCCAGGGTGATGGAGATGGATGAAGAGAAAGCCCTGGAGAAGGGATGCAGCTACAGAGACCTTGGTCAATGATCACTGCTGTTTTGCAGAGTAGAGGTGAATTGCCAGGAAAGATGCAACCAGGCTGGGACATCCAGGTGCCAGTGAAGGTAAGGCCTGCAGTGTGGCATCAGACTGAGCATCCATCAGCAGTTTCTCCTGGCATGGTGTGGCTGGACACAGCTGGGACAAACCACCCTGCTCTTGAACAGGACAAGCATCGCGTGGCACCGAACATCCCATGATTCTGCTCCAGGACAGGATTGCTCTCAGCCATAGGACAGCAGCACGAATTAGAGCGGAGCAGGGCTGGCAGGGCTGGAGCCGCGCTGCAGCACTTGGGGTTTTTGCTACCTTCTTTTCTCAGCGTGGGCAGCCCAATCTGTGACCATAATAAATAAAGTGACAGCCAAGGAGCAGAGCTCTCTGGTTTCCTGTACACCTCAGGCTGGCCAGGGTAAACACACAACAAGCCTGCACTTCAAACAGGGCCGTGCCCACAGCACGTCAGCCAGAGCCCGGCCACGCGCCAAGACAGCACAAAGACACTGAGCGGGAGGCTCCACAGGGCAGGTCCCATGCAGGGAAAAAAGGACAGTGCTGGCCAGCACAGCCCCATTGCCCTGTAATGCCCTGCACCCATCAGGCACCTGTGCCTCTGGGATAGTCACCCATGCCTCTAGGACATCCAGCATGGCCGAGGGCCAGCATCTCCATCCCTTGGCGTGTCATTATGACACAGCATCTGCACATCAGTGTGACACATCTCATTCTGAGTTTGGTCCCATCCCAGCTCTCAAGCTTCTGATGCCAAACCTCCCAATCTCTCCACCGAGCCCAGCAAGACCCCACCAGTGGGAGCCCAGTTCATGGATATGTCCGATTCTTTCCAGCAAACAGCTCAGGGTGCCTTTGAGCAGGCTAGGCAAAGCCATGGGATGGGAGGCAGAGCAATGCACAGCCTGGATGGCCCCACTTCAGCAGGTCCTGCACGGGTTTGTGGTAGTGTAACACAACATTGAGCCACGTGCCCGTGTGTCCAACTCTTGATCTGCCTGGAGTAGAGCCAGCAGCTCTTTCTCTAGCTTGGTCTCCGCTCAAAGGAGAGGGAAGAGAGACCCTACAGTCCCCAAATTTGGTCCTTCTGGGGTGCTGAGAGGGGGACCAGCTGCTGGATGGGCTGCTACAGCCAGCCTGTGCTTTCATAAACTCTCATGCCACGGCAGAATGGAGGAGCTGGGAGGTGCATGGAGGTCACGATCTTCATCTGAGCCTGAGGATGGAGCAGGGGAAGAACTGCAATGTCAGAGCTGCAGGGTGTGCCAGTCTACGTCGCCCTGTGCCAGGGAGATGCAGACAAGTCTTGCCTGGAGGACTCCATGGTGCCTGCAGCCTCACCGAGCATCCTGCTCATGCAGCAGCCCCCACACCACCCCTGCCAAACCTGCTCCTTCTCCACCCGACATTTCACCTTGCTGGCTCCGCTGAGAGCTGGTGGCCCAGCAAACCCCACAGCCCCATCGCCTCCCTTATCCCAGTGCCCCGGTGGGGTGTCTGTCGGCTCCAACCCTCCTCACAGAGACCCCTCCAAATCAAGCTCTGCTCTCAGCTTCCCAACCTCAAGGGTGGCCCCAGCCCTGCAGAGCTGGGGGATTCCCCAAATCTACAGCTCAGCTTGGCTTTCCAGCGCTGCAGTAGCAGAGAAAGCAGCGTGTAGCTCCCCGCCAGCACCGGCGCCATGCAGCCCAGCTCCCGGCGCCCAGAGAGCGACACGAAGTGCTGGGGAAAGCTCAAGGTCTGCTCTTGGGGGAGAACCCACTGCCAAATGCTTGCTGCAGCTCGTCCAGCTCTGCTCCTTCCAGAGGGGCTGATCCTGCAAGATGCTCGGCATCCCTCAGCTCATGTGGACTGCAGAGTGTAGAGTGGCGTGGGGAGGCAAGAAGGGGAAAGTGAGAAGCTGGATCGAGAAAACATCTCTCTGCTCAGGACCAGCCCCCCTATATCCCCAAGCTCCCCAAATCCATATAAGCCACTAGATAAGGGCAGATGGGAGCAGGCTGGTGGGACCAGACTCCTCCTTCCAAAGCACCTGAGAGGCCATGTGAGCTGACTCATGGAGGGACATCCCCAGCCCCGGCACAGCCCCAGCTCATGTAACGCAGGCGGGATGGATCTGGCCACGTGTGGCTGGCGAGGCAGCAGCCCAGGCCACGAGCAGATGTGCTGCGCTGGGCTATTCCTTGGGTGATGTGGGCACCGAGCCTCAACCACAGCTGAGTGTAACACCCACAGCGTGGCCGGGAGCTGGCGTGGCCTCTGGGCTGGGAATGGTCACCCCACACGTGGCCTCCACCTCTCCCAAAGTCTGTTATTGTAGGGTTGCACAGGAGTGCTGGTACGAAGGAAAACACCAGTTTATTACTGCAAGGTTATGCAGGAGGTGAGATGACTCATGGATGTGCTGTTGTGGGGTTGCAGAGATAGGCTAGGATGGCAATAGGTAGCCAGCTGTTACTGCGGGGTTGCAGAGGTGTGCCAGGATGCAGGCAAGGATCGTTTCATTATTGTAGGGTTGCACAGGGGGGCTGCAACCCCATTGATTCCTGCCAGGCTGCAGAGCAGTCTGTTGTTGCAGATTGCCAGAGTGGTGTTGCGTGGGCGCTGCACCACAACACCTGGGGCACGTGGCCCTTATCTTTGCACAGGCGCTATGCCCAGGCAGAGAGGGAAACTCTGGGTCCCTCCCAGGGCTCCAGCAGTGCCAAACCCGATGGCATCACCTGGAATCTCCAGCATGTCCAAGAGTCACCCAGATGACACTTCACCCCAGGTGCCAGGGGAGGAAAAAGTTTCCAATGGGTCTGCAACAGCTGGTTTGCCATTGGAGATTTTCAACATGGTTTTTTCCTCCTGAAAGTTTTCACTGTGATAAAACTGCAAAACCTGTTTCCAAGGGTAAGCAGGTAGGGCAACACAAACACACACCAAAAGCTGCAAGGAGGAACAAGGCTTTTCTTCAGCTCCAGGACATGTGCCCCTGGGGCCAGATTTCACCCTGTGCATTCCCAATCAAATAAACCACTACAAAAATAAACCCCAAGGAACTGCCCCTCCGGGGGCATGGCAAATTGAGTCACAGGCAGAACCTGCCTGCCTCGACTCCTCCGGGATGCTGGGTGAGGCGCAGGCAGGGTTGGCGAATGCAGGCGCTGCTACCCCCGGGAGGGTACCGGGGAGGGCTGTGCTCCCTGGAGGGGTCCCTGCGCCCCGGGGGGACCCCTGTGCTCCGGGGACCCCGTGCCCCAGTGCATCCCAGGGGTACACCGTACCCCAGTGCATCCCGGGGGTATCCCGA
>NW_010134100.1:8425-21245 GCF_000699245.1 Pterocles gutturalis | reverse complement strand
CCCCAGACTGCAATCCCGGCGACAAACGCCCGGGCACAGAGAGGGCTCCTGCGGGAGCCCGCCAAGGCAAACCGCCTCGAGAGAGGGTTTTTTCACACCACACCCCCCCCCTTCTGCGATTGCACAATAATCTCAACTGCCAGGGTTTAATCGCTGGCAGGTTGGGACGCAGGGACAAAGCCACCGAGCAGCGTGCCAGCCGTGGGGGCACATCGGGGAGGCAAGGCAGGAGGGAGGGATGGTCTTGAACCGAGTCAACAGGGAGGAATAGTGCGGGTTTAAACAAGGAATAGAGATGCAAAAGTATCTTCTTTAAGTAGGTTCCTAAGCATCCTGCTTCACCACTGAACACATGGACACTATCTGCGCAGCCTGCCTCCAGCACAGGGATACTTTATTCCCGTTTCCACAGGTGGTCAGCAATGGGGTTCCTCGCCCCTGTCCCCCCTTTCGCATTTTGTTCGTTGCAGGAAGGGAGGCTGTGAAATGCCACCATCTTTGATCGGACCTGCAGTTTTCAGCCCTGGACTGGAAAAGCTGCGAGTTGAAGCTGGGAGTACAGTTGCTGGTGTGCAGCCCCATATCAATTCATTTAACCCTCCATTCTGTAACTGCAGGAAAATGAAAAGCTACTCGGTGCCTCAAAATCCACCCTTGGAGAACATTCCAATGGTGGAGTGCTTGCAATGCTTTTATTCCTCCCCCCCAACATGGGTTAGAGCCTGAGGTGTGGGAGGGGGTCCTAGGAAACATTTTTCATTCAGTTTTCATCACCCAGAAATTTATCAGCCAGAACCTCAAGAACTGCCCCTATGCCTTAGGTTTATCTTGCCTTTACAGGGTTATCATCTGGCAGAGAAAGAGAGAAGATTTTTTTTCCACATGATAAATGCAGAGGTAACATTTTAGCAAAAAAAGCCAGTGAAGTTCTAAATCACCATCCACTTTGGCTTCTATACAGCAGGTTCAGACTCTGCAGACATTTTTCTTTTACAGAGCCCACAGAGAGAAGCCAGTTATTTCAAGAGAAAGGAATGCGTTAATGTCTGTACTCCATAGTTATTCATTAATATTTTTCTTGCGCTGCTTCCATAGTTCTAAGCACCCTCTGCTTCATAAAAGAAAGAGCAAAAAAAAAACCAAAGAAAGACATTAAGCTTTTCATTCTGAAAGCACCAGACTTCAAGACCAGGGTGTGTTTCCATTGATTCCTGTGGAAGAACGATGGAGCTGGGCCAGCAGCACCCAACATCACCGCAACATTAACAGCCTTCTGCAAAAGGGACGGTCACCTGGGGATCCTTGGGGCCTTTGTGTTTTATGCAGTGATGGATGTGCAGCCATGCCTGTCCCTGTCCCATCCCAGCAGCAAGCCCAGAACACACCTTTGGGGTCAGAATACAGCCAGGGGCCGGGGCCCCTCCACCCCCGAGTCATTCCCCTGCTGTCTGCATGACTTCCACCACCAGCTGCACATCAGCTGCTGCCTGGGCCGCCTGAGCTAATGACAACCCAGCTGGCATTCAGTCGCTGTCCTTTTACAGAGCGTCACTCTGCTCCAGATGATGGCAAAGATTCAAATCATTGAATAGACTCCTGCTCCTCCACAAGGAAGGCAAGGCTCCCAGAGTTCTCAAAAGCTATTAGAAGTATCTTGATGGTTACGTTGGTTGGGGTGAAGAAGAACATCACATTTTTCCCCTACAAACACAGCCCCACCTCTCAGAGGAGGAATCCCAGTTCTTCTTTCCTAGAGGCAGGAATGGAAGTTCTTTTACAGGCAGAAGAAAACAAGAAAGAAATTAGGGCTAAACCTGTCCTTGGTGACCACTGCAAACCCCCCGGCACTGCCGGCATGGCTGGGGGGGGGTGTGCATTCATTTTGCCACACCCAGGAAAGTGAGAGGGGAAATGAAATCTCCTGTCTCATGGTTCAGCTGTTACAAGCACAGGGTCTAATGAGTTGTTACTACAAACACAATGGGAGAGAGAAGAGAAGAGAAAGCGAGTAAGGGTCACTTTCTGTGAGTTAATTTTTTTATGTTTTTTCCCTCATTCTGGGTGATAAGCGGTGATCCTCCCCAGAGCAGCAACAGGTTAAATCCAGCCACCAGATCAAAACTGCAGGAGCTTGGCGGAGCTGGTTTGCTGACACCTTCCTGGGCTTTTACTACAAAGAGTACCTGAGAAGAGGATGTTCCAAGTTTCTCTGGTCAAAGAGAGCTCCTGCAGAAACTGGTGCATCTCAAAGTACAAAGCTGCCTTGGGGAATGCTGGACAACACTTAGCACAGACCCCAGAGCAGACTGCAGGCGAAAAGGGGACACAGATCTGATACGTGCTGTTGCAGGGCTGTATTTTGTTTGTATTTATTAAGAAACAAAACTTCACTGGTTCATCAATGAGGAAGCTTGGAGCAAAGTCATCTTTAGCAGCCCTGTATAACCATCCATATTCTTAACGTATAGAATTTGTATTGCAAATCCAGAGCACCCTATTCTCATGCAGATTGGGAAGATTATTTTTATGGTAATTGAAGATAGTTAAGAGAACTTACTGGCTTTTTACTTACATGTTAATATATTCCTTGAGGCTTATGCAAAACTGATAAAAGCTCCTTCTGGTGGACTTCAGCAGCGGTTATCCAAGATGTGAAATGGAGCAGCTGCAGGTCACCAAGTGTCCTGGATTCCACTGAAAATCTTAGAGAAGGTGGCACTGCAAGAGCAGCCAGGTACAGAACCACGCAGAAATTGTGCCTGTCTTAAAGGAAGAAAAACAAATTATGGCAGAAGGAGTTGTGCATCTGGGAGCACAAGAACAGGACAGAGAGATGGGGAAAGAGGAGCAAATTCCTGGCAGGGGAAAAGCCAGTCTCATTCCTTGCCCTCTGCAAAGCCACAAAGTCTTTTCTGTTCTTGTCCCTCCCTTGGCGGGGAGGGGTAGAGGGAATGTCACTGCAGCTCTGTGGGGCTCTCCTGGTGTACTTGTCCGAGCATTTCCCTTCCTTCCTGATGTCCTTGGGAGAATTGTGTTGAGACATCCCAGGTCTGGTCTGAAAGCCAGTGAAGAACCTCTATAATTTCTTACCAAGCTGGTGGACTTTATTTTTAAAATGGAGCAGGGCTACTGTGGAGCTCTGACCTTTTTCGGTTTCTGCTGTTGCTTCGCCAAGACTTCATTGCTGCAGGGCAGTGCCCTCGGGTTTTGCCATGGATACCCGCTCTCTGGTTATTGCAACAACAGCAGATGAAACATCCCTTGTCGAAGCTCCGCAGTTAAATAAGTTAGCTGGAGAGCAAGGGACTTACTGTGGGAACTGCTTGGTTTGTTAGTTTTACTAATGCTCAGTCTGGATGCTGGCCACCAGTGAGGCTGTGAACAGTGGCGTAGCTGGGAGTTCTTGAGGGAAGCTGCATCCAGGGGCATTTGGTTTAGGTTATAGCAGGAAATTCTGCATCTGGGCCCTTTGTCTCAGATTTTCTGCTTTGATGCCTTGAACACACCATGACCGTTGCTTAACTCAGAGCTGCTGCTGCAATAAGAATTAAAAAATACAAATTATTCCTCTTCAGGGTGCTTATAACAAAATATTTGAGTAGAGGATGTTCCTGATCAGGACTCCTTTTTGAACAGGCGTTTGCTTCAGTAGGAATCTTACAATAGGAGTATTTACTCTTCTGAAATATTTCAGAACTGAGGGTGCTGAGTCAGCTCTATTTCCTTTGCTGGCTGTTCTGGTTACACAGAAGCAGACCATCAGCTCGAGTGGTCACAGAATGATCTGTTTTAATGATGCAAGGAACCTGCAATAAGAGAACATAAGAGGATGCCACATGGATATGGACATTGGTAACTCTGGGATAGAGAGAAGCAACAAATGAGACACCTGACAGGACCACACACACATTTTAGAGAGAGAGTGGTGAAAGGAAAGGTCATTAAAAGACTTGTTCTGCTTCTCCAAACTTTCCTGCACTCCTCCTTGATATCCCTTCTTAAAATGAAAGTTGTGATTCTGTGCCAAGTTTAAGGACAAACTGAATCATCACAGCTAACAAGATTCCCTAAAAATAAAACAGAGGCTAGGGAGTGAAACTGCAGAGCTCATAACTGCTTGGAGGATCATGCCACAGGAAGGTGGAGCTGCAATGCAAGCCTTGGATATGTCAAAAATGAAATAACGGCATAAGAGGAGCAATGGGCAGTGGAACTGAGAGGCTGTGCCATCATGTTGCTCACACACCTGTAACTACAAGTAACGAGAACTTCTACATTCAAGAATGTTGTGCTTTGTTCTTTAAGGTGCTTCAGGGGGCTAGTGGGGAACACGTGCTGCAGCACACCTTGAGTAAACCTCCATTTACTGGTGCTGGTACCAGCAAACTGCTGCTGGTTACTGTGCTCTTGGGGAGTTTCTCCTCCATGGCCTATGATGCGCTGTTTAACACAGGTAGTGTCCTGGGAGCTGTCTAAGTGTCCCTGTCAACCAGACTATACCCCAGCGTGCATGGGGAGCGGGAGTGACGATGCACCGAGGATGCAGCAGATGCGGTTGGTCTGCCAGCTGGGGATTGTCACAGTCTGACAGCGGGGGGCTGGGCTGGCTTTCTGAGCAGGGAAATACTGCCCTTGATTAGGATGGTGACTTGTTTTCTGCATTGTTGGCATCTGTAACAAATAGTTTCATCATCATCATGGTAATGTCTTGGGGTAGAGCAATGGTAACGCTTGCCTCTCCCGTGACCTTGGCAGTGGTCGCTTTTTGGCCCATCAGTGAATAAACTGATGAAAAGTGCTGCGATGTTTGTATTGTGACTACATTATGCAACAAACCCCTGAAACCTCTCACTGGCTGATTTCAGTTTCTTCTTGACTTTGTAGTAGAAGGCAGGAAAGGGACGATAAAGGTTAGAAACAGAAAAAGAACAGGACAAAGCAAACAACTTGTGTTGGTTTCTGGACCAGAAGTTTCTATCCAGATTTTCTACAACTCCTCCATGGATAGCAAGTGATGGTGAACAGAAGCTGTAAGAGAAAGATGAAGCAAAGTTTTCCTTTGGTGATGCTATGGAGGAAGACAGAAGCTGTAAGAGAAAGATGAAGCAAATGCCTTCCTTTGGTGATGCCATGGAGGAATAGTCTCTTCAGGAACAGGCTCAGGTATCCCCAAGTCTGAAGGGCAGGACAGGGCATGGGGAGAAGGGAGAGAAAGATAAGGAGACAAAACCACTAGTCATCATCTGCTAAACACAACCTCCAATACAGTTACCATTCCTTTCCTGGAATTCTGCACAGAAATTCTCCCTTCAATGGAAATACTGTCCCATGTCTCTCAGGCTGAGATTTAATTAACAAACAAAAGGGTTTTTCCTGCCTGAAAAAGATTTTTAGAAAAAATACTCCATTTGAGTCAAACTGCAAAGCTTACATCTCAAAATAGTTCAACAAATGTTTTCACTATTTCAATTTTATTTTGCACCTTGGGAAAATACTAATTGTAACTTCATACTTCTGTTAGCTTTTTGAAAACCATAAACTACCAGAAAGGAAGGAAGCAGAAAATTTCTGGCATTCTGAAACAGCACTAACAATTTTTATTTTCAAATATTTGTTGAACTGTTACATTAAAACTAAGTGGTATTTTCTGATTTAAAAAAATAAAATAAAATGCCAGAAGGTTCTTTAAAATCTCTGCCAGAGCTGCCAGGGCCACATCCCGTGACCTTTTCATGAGATTGCCGGTGACACTGGGAGAATGCACTGAGCAGGAGCCGTTCACCCGCTCCAACCAGGGCATACTCAGGACACAGAAGAACATTAAACAAGATGTCTCAGCTCTGGGACATACAACACAGTTGTATGGACATAACAGACATTCCTAACAGCTAAAGAAGAGTGAATTCAGAGCTGGAGGACATCAAGAGGACCTCAGGTGGGCCCTTTCTATCCAGCTTCCCGCAGGCGAGCTTACCCAGTCTCACCCATCTGCATCACCTCCTTAACCTGGTGGTGTCTTCTCCAGGCTGCTGTACGTTAGACCTGACTAATACAGACCTGCTGTCTTGTCACATCCAGTGAGATAAATAATCCATCTATTCTGGTGTCAGCCTTCCAATTTCTGACACTTTTAGAAGGTATTTAATGCCTGCAACGAACCTGGCCAAGTGCAGAATACTATACACAGAAAAAAATAGATCATTGGCATGATATGTAATTAACCTTCTTTATAGGTTTAGTTAGAAACTCTTAGAGCCTTACAGTTACCATGTCTATTCAAACACAGGCAAAGATTCGTTGCAGCAGCTCTGAACAGGATATGAACACAATTGAACTGTCAAGACATCAAAACAACATATCAGCACCAGGTACAAAAGCTATCTCCATGGAGCCTGGAAAGGTATTTGAAAAGAAAAAACAGTTACCTGGGCTGAAATCTGGGCAGAATGGTTCTTCTACATGGTCTCAAAAAGCCTAAAATGTGCCTTTTACAAAAAACTCGGTTACCACTCTGCCACAGAAGGGCAGCACGGACGGCAAGGGCCAAAGCTCACCCAGGTGATGCTGTCCAGTTCCTCCTGGTGCAACACCCACACCCGATCAGCTGGAGCATCGCAGTCATTGCTGATGAGGAAAAGCCATCAATAGCTCAACAGGCAACTGCCAGCAACACAATGTCCCCAGCATTGCAGCAGGACAGGAACATCAGCTGAAGATGACAAGTGAAACAAAGGCAGGCTGTGTCCTGCTGAGTCACACGGACCAGTTACTGCATTGTGATTTCAGTTAGTGGATGAGCATGGAGAGAAGAGCATAAGACAATAAAGAGAATATGTATTACATGCATTCTTAGAAAGCCAGAAAAATGTTGATAGATCAGTCAATCTATATTTTTTAAGGAAAGTCAAGCCTGTGAATGAAACATATGGGTTGGTACTAAATCAGGAGATCCATGCTGCTGCTTGGAGTATGGTTTTCCTTTTACAAGCCCAGGGGTGCCAAGGCCAGTCCTATCTCAAAGGTCTTCATCAGCCTACAAGAAGAAAAAACAACTCTTTTGTTTCTTTACCAGAAGGACAGCTTTAACAGCACTGTCTGTGAACATAAAGAGGCCCAGTAAGAGCACGATAGTAGCAAGTAGGCTCTGAGATGACTCCATGGTAGGAAAGTTACCTCTGGGGAACTTTTCCCTGGGCCAAGCCATGTTCAGAATAGTTTGGAGAGTTCAATCATCTTCTCTTTCATTTCCTCACTGCTGCTGGCAGGACCACCAAAGAAAGGTTCTCGGCTGATGAACTGGATGACCTAAGCCATTGTGAAAGACATAGGTCAGCATGACAGAATGACTCAAACTGCATCACACAGCCCATGGTTGAACAAAAGCTCGACAGGAGAAGGGTTCAATGGAAAAGGTTTTGCTAAGCTGTTCTCTTTTAACTGACATTTCCCATCTTGCTTTTTGTAAAAAAGCTGTTTCAGCCCAGTGAATGTGTTTCTGAATTGCTACATACTCATGTTTGAAGTCAACATTCAACAGATGTAGAAGTTATTCTTTACAAATATATAGGTACTGTTCCATAAATTAAACATTAATGCACAGACAACCAATTAGCGTCTGCAACCCTGCTGCTTTAGAGCATGAATGAACATTAGGCAGAAAAAGGAGACCTCCAAGGAAAAGAGTCAGATGTCTGCAGAAAGCAATGACCTGTCAGTAAGTGATAGCTGTCCTTTTGAGTCCAGATGAATCCCACTCCGTGGTACAGCAGGAGCATGGCAGACAGCTGCCCTTCCACAGAAATAAAAAGATTGCATTTTACTCTGGTTTTAGTCATTTGAGACTAGTGTGAGTTACTGCATTGTTTCTGCACTTTACTGAGTACAATAATCATGGTCTGTTCTAAACGAAACCCATCTCCCTTTAGTGTAGATGTTGTACTGTGGGCTAGAGAGAAAGAGGGCTGAACCCGTTGATGGTGGCTCAGAACAGGACATTTCTGGGAGATGGCACAACTGTGATTAAATACCTTGGGAGGGTTTGAAGAAAATCTGTTAGAGTTTTGCTTCATACTATTCCCAGGAACTGAACACTGTCATTTTAGGACATTTCTGGGAGATGGCACAACTGTGATTAAATACCTTGGGAGGGTTTGAAGAAAATCTGTTAGTTGAGTTTTGCTTCATACTTTTCCCAGGAACTGAACATTGTCATTTTCCTTATCTGGTCCAGGAAACCAAAGAGTGATTTGCATTTAAGAATAATGATAATGATCTGCATTTAAGAAGTACTCATGATAGAAATCATTCAGTATCGAACTACAAAGCATTTGTTAACACACCATAAAGTAAGGAGGAGAGACTTAACTGAGCGGAGTATTTAACGGGCAGTGCCCCACGTTTCTCTGTTACTACAACAAACTCATTATGGGATCTCAGCACACACACACTTCACATGCATAAAGCAGGTATTGCCTGTAAAAGATATACCGGACAGTAAAGGGTAAACTTTCCCTAGTCACAGTTAAGAGCATTACGTTAATCTTTTATCTAGGCCTGCTTTTCAGTGGCACTTGATACAGGAGCTGTATGAAACACTTCCTTGAATACACGAAGCCAGAGATTGAGTTACACACGACTGAGGATCTATGCTGCTGGTAAGACAAAAGCTCCTATATTACCTGGCACACGCCTGCTAAATTATTGAAGTGTCTCTTCAAACTGAATATATTCGCTGGATAATGAGTCAACAGCAGAAAACGGTCTCTCTTTACAAAGCTAATGTTGACAGGTATTGTAGCTTTTATGCACCGTAACAAAAAGTATTTGCAGAACTGATGCAACACAAACATTTGGAGCTGCTCTGTCAATGCCCAAGTGTTCCCGAGGCACACAGTCCCTTTGTGATATTGCCTCCATCTCATGTTACCTTACAAGCGAGTCCTAAACAGTGTGAATTCCTTTTACCTAATGCAGCACTATCCCCATTGCAGAACAGGTGAACGGTACCAATAAATGGAGGCTTGCTGTGCATTTAGGGGAAGGTTAGTCTGATCAAACCGTGATAGATACTGAATTCCTTTTACCTAATGCAGCACTATCCCCATTGCAGAACAGGTGAACGGTACCAATAAATGGAGGCTTGCTGTGCATTTGGGGAAGGTTAGTCTGATCAAACTGCGATAGATACCCGAGAGCCTGCCTCCAGCCCTGCGCTGTGTCCAGTGGGACCCGCCCCGGGCAGCGCAGACAGATCGCTGCCACTTCGAATTTCTAACGCTGTGGCTGCAATGTCCCACTGTGCCACCCCAGCAGCTGGGTTCTCCTGAGCCCGTTCCCTGCTGCAGATGCTTGGGAACACAGGTTACTCCGTGTGTACACAGAACATACCGCACACTGAAAGTACCACCGTCTGTCTGCTGAGAGCATCCCAGCCAGCCAGCTGATGTCGCTTCATTTATTCTGACCTGGCAAGGGAGGAACAGGAGCAGTTTCCACACTGGAAATGGCTGTCCTGTCACCCAGGGCAGCAGGAAGGTCCCTGTGCTGCCTGTGTATAACCCAAGCTTACCTGGAAATACGAATAGGTGGCTTTCAGCTGTTTGAACATGAGCTGGAGGATGAAATACACAGTGCTACCAACTCCAGCTCACAGCCTGAGGTGTGCAAAGATGGCATTCTGTCAACGCAGATATTACTGGGTTTTTCCTTTTAAACTATTCCTGTCACCTGACACTATAGGGACAGACAGGTTCTTTTAGGGAACCTTGGCAGAATGATGACTGCACTGAATTGTAGTTACAGTTAAAGCTTTATTTTCTTAACAGGATTTTGTGATTAGCACAGAATTTATGTTTAGAATGGCACAGGATTTCTACAAGCAGAATCAATATAGTACAATCGGCAATAATACAGAATTTATAATACAACTTAACTTATAATTTCTAATCACCTGGACTTTCTGCAGATCCAGTCAGATCTTAATACATGGTTTGCTGAAACAATATAATAATAATGATCTAGACTCAAAAGTCATACAAAAGCATACGGGTCACTCACTCCATCCTCAGAGGAAGCAGCCGATGGTGGGGGCATCCCTGGGCACTGCAGGGTCACAGGTCTCCCTCTCCAGCAGCATTTGGGGTCCAAGTTTCCCAGTTAGGACTTTTAACTGGTTGATTTTATAGACAGGACTCTGTGTGCTGTTACACTTCCCTGCTCTGTGCTGGGGACCTCAACACCACCTCTCTCGGCGGGTGCTGGGGACCCTTCAAGGCCAGCAAGGGAGTGATCTGCCTGGCGCCCGGAATCTCGAGGCCAGCAGGGAGGGGAAGAAGAAATCTGTTTGGTTTGTCTGCTTGGTTCACAGGACCTTCAGGGCCTGATAGTGAGGGAAAGGGAAAAAATACATGAGCTGCTCCGTCCCAGAGAAGGGCAGCTTGCCTTACAAAATGGCATTAGTTATGTTAACCACGTTACCGGGGTCAGGAGCAGGGGCTGCTGGCCACGTACACCTCAGGGACAAAATATCTACATGGGGTAAAGAGTCAATTTAAAAACATATTCAGGTATTATAATTCAAGATTATTTCTCCCTTTCATTACCTTGTGCATTTCCCAGCTTTGAAAATGAAAATCAAAAAAAGACATTGGATTTTAAATTTTTGGGAAAAAGTGCCCGTGTTTTTAATTAGCTTATCACTGAGCTTACCTGCTTGGTTTTTAGTGAAATATTTTTATTGGCTTTTTTCTTTCTTCCTTCAAGAAATCCAGTTTAGGAAAAAACCCTAGAGTTGCTTACCAGTTTTAAACATATAGTCTGCTACGATACCAGCATGAAAACTAGTCTTAAGTTAATAAGATTTGTCTTAGAAAGTGAATTTAATTAGAACATTAGTAGCCAATCGTTCAGCTCATACACTAACTCACTGAGCTCCACTGTCACCTAATTCTGAACTGCTTAAATGTCTGGTCCCCAAAGATGCTGCCAACATCTTTAATACTGCCTAGGTCCCCAAAACTCAGGTAGTCATACAGATGTCTGTCTGAGCAGCTAAAAAAGCATCTCATTGTTTGTTCTAAAAAGGTCTTGGTTTACATTTATGGATAGATGTCATGTATACTCCTGTAAAACGTAAATATTTCCATCCTGTATCTTCTTCCATTCTCTGAGTATTATGGGATAGCTCGATATTCCAAACGAATAACTGCATCGTGTATTACAGCAGACGTACAGGAGAGAACTTGAGCGGAGCCAAGAGAGCAGCATCCCTGCTGCGGGGATTTCGTTCAGAAGCCATCAATGCTGCCATCTCCTGGATACCAGGAGATTTACAGCACCAGCTTTGAACTGCACATTTAGAGCATTTTGTGCACGCTGCTAGTGTAGAAAATTTTATTCGGGAATTGTTTTTATTCTGAATTCATTCCATTCATTATTTTGTGTTGCAGCACTAGATGGTAAGGGGCAATGTTATACATAGTGAATCTCCATCAAAAACTTTTGGAAAAAGGTAAGTTAGTCTTACCCCACACTGCAAATGACACTTGGCTAGTGAATCTAGAGATGTAAAAACAACACAGCATAAACCTGAGCATTTCATTTTGCCCTGGTTCATCTTTGCAAACAGCAACAGCAGAAAAACCAAATGAGAAGTGGCTTCTACAATTTCAAAGGCCAGAGAGGGTAAACCTTCTGAGACTGGTTTGACACAATTCCTTACAGAGAACAGTTGCACAAACACCTCGCCTGCAACAGCATTTTATCACAATTGCACTGAACCAGGCCTAAGCAATAGTTTTATTGCAGTTTCCCATGTACCCTCAACCCCACCTCTGTCCCAAATCCATACCTCTCTGGAGAACGACTCAAACTGACCTGTTTCCCTAGCCCAGGAGCCCGGCTGCAGTACTCACCGATTCAGCTATTGCATTTCTGACAGATGGTAAATTATTAAGACAGTCTGCCTGACTGCCTGCCATTGTGCAAACATGTCTTGCATTCATTTGTGAAAAGCTTTAGCAGACTAACTTTTTGTCAATTGCTTAGTTTTCCAAGATACACATTATTAAACCAACATGCAAGACCACTGACACGTGAGCAGGAGAAAGGTTAAGATAGCTTCTCTGACAGTGTTTATTACACGTCCCCATTTTGGGGGGCTTAACTGCATTGCTCTTTATACCAAAGATTATTTTTCTGCAATAAAACACAAACATTGACAGAAAACTTCAAAAAAAATGAAAATAAGTCAGTTTATAAATCTAGCATTCTTGTGATTAGCTTTGGGTACATGTTAGAATCTTACATTCTACTTAACTCAGGTTTTTTGGACAGGTACCTGCCATAGAATAGCAAGTTAATACATTTCCAGAACATGCACTAATGCTTGTGTGTGAATAAGCTCTCACTACATGTTTGATGCTTGAAGGGATACAGCTGTGTGTACTTTACAAGAGAGCCTCGTAATAATTGCAGGGAGGAGTAAACTGCCAGTGCATTCTCTTAACTTGGGCAAAGAAAACAAATCAGTTCGAAGTTTGACTCTGTCCTCCCAGATGACTGTATCTAATGTGTACAGCAATGTCATGGAAAATATGTGCTTCCAAAATTAGTCTGAACAATTAACATGATGACTAAATAATACTGAAACCTTGCTGACAAAAATAATTTGATTCCAACAGCAGAATAAGTACTCAACATATTAATTAATACAGAACTGTATTACCAAACAACAGACTTACAAGTGCTGACTTCATATTGAAAATATATTTTGGCCAAAAATATCCACTTAAGTAGGTGCAACTCCATTGGATGTAGTAGA
>NW_010134100.1:0-8394 GCF_000699245.1 Pterocles gutturalis | reverse complement strand
TGCTGAACTAGAGTGAACCTATTTTCTCATCCCATTCACATTGTTAAGTATTTGAGCAGAAAACCTGATTTTTTAAAAATAAGAAACCGATGATACATTCCATTCTTCCCTGCTTACACCAGTGGGAGTTGTGCAGGTGGATTACAGGTTGGGGTTGTTTTGGTTTTTTGCCATCAATGATCACTTAACCTTGAGCCTGCATTGCTTGGTGGCATTCATTTCACTGGGAAGTCTGGCAAAATGGCAAAATGTGCTAACAACCCGAGATTACAGCATAACAATCACAACCCTTAAAAACAAAATTCAACAAAACCAAAAGGAATGTTTGAGAAAATGACCAGCTATTGATGTAACTGCTGGGAACTCTTTCCTACCTTAAAGAAAACAAATAGTGCATGAATGTAAAATCTAAAACCATGTGAAACAGAGAAGCAGCCAGAAAAAATACCTTGAGAAATAAAACCCAGAAAAGAGCATCTCTAAAAAACAGTGGAGTATAATTCACAGACTTTCCTCAAGTATACCAAGAAATACACAGCCAACAAAACCTTAACACCGTAAAGAGAAGAGTCTGAAATTAAAGGACCAGTAGGCTACAGAGTCTGAAGATAGTACAATTCATTTGTACTAAAGACAAATTGTCAGGTGTTTGGCTGCTGCCATAGGAAAGAACTTGATTCATTCTCATAAAACAAAAGGCCTTTCACACTAGTCCTCTTAATTCTTTGTCGCAAAACCACAGAAATCATTCATAATGAAATAGCAACTGGAAAAAGCATTACTTCTTCCAGCTGCTTGAGCTGGAAATAAAGTACTTTACTTTTAGAAAACATCTGAATTACAGTGAAAGGACAAGAAGCTGCTTTTAGAAGTGAAGCACACCACCTTGCCCATGTCATTATAACAGAACTTTTGTATACAAAAATTATATTTAGTAAAAATTTTATTTGAAACATAGCATGAATCCATAACCATAAGTGTTACAACATACAGTTTTACAGAGAATTTGTACAATATGACAGGTATATCTATACATGCGCCCCCTGTTTTTATTTAACAAACAATAGTTAAACAGGAATAATAAGCATTCACCTTTAAAAAGAAAACTTTGGTATGTATACAACTGGCTAGTTAAAAGTAAACAGTGGTAGATTCAAGTCAGAAAGAGACCCACTTGTTTTGTTTCACAGCATTTTTGATCAAGATGAAACTCACCAGCGCTATTTCCTAGTTACGAAAAAATGAGTACTTTTTTGAGTCCGGAAACCCCTGCTACGGGACAAAAACACGTTAAGAGAGATGTAAAGGAAGCAACTTTTAACTCTAAAAGGTGTCAGTTTTAAAGCAGTTTAGGCCACGAGTATTTTTCACACATTGGTTCGGTCATGAACAAAACAAACCCTTTAATGGTTTGCTCGTATTCCTGAACTATATATCACTTGGCACAACTGACAATTTCTCCTTTGGACTAGAATAAGCATGAGTATCGTCAGCTCCAATGTCATGTCCGTTGCTGGAGTGTAAGAAAAAACGAGAGTTTGCACTGTGCCCATTTTCTGTCTCGAGTTTCTGTCACTGCTGTTGGCCACTTACATACCTACCAAATTCATCCAAAAAACAAGGGAAAACAATTTGCAAGGCATTTCTTCCTGGCGTACAGTAGACAATATTTCCATTTTAAAAATCAGAAAGCAATGAAAGATCCCCTGAATAATAATAATAATAACAAGCCTCCTTTGAGAAGAATTACTTGCAATTCTTCAAGTACTTACAAAAAATACAGCATTTATACAACTTCTTCAGAACTATTGTAATTAACATATTTTAACGTAGTACTAATAAAATAAATCCAGATACAAATGGTTGCACTTCTAAGCAGGAATAGCTAACCCAGATTTAGATTTTTGCTGCAATTTCATTATTGCTGTGGAATAAACAGGTTAAGTCACATCAATGCTAGCCTTTCTTTCTTATACACATCAGAGTATCTAATTTGAAAAAATGTTCTCCAGCAAGTCAGAATAAATTTAATTTAACTTTTACAGTTCCTGCTAAATGTTAGCGATCCAAAGTTGACAGAACCATGGTGCAACAGGGCACAAATGGCAGAAGAGCAGTGGAGCAGAGGCAGGAATGGCAGAAAAACAGCAGAGGAACACAAGGCAGACTCCGACTCACTACTTCTTATTCCTTGGCTTTAACTCTTCTGCTGCATTTCGCAGAAAAATGTAGTTTTTCTTTTGTGGATTATAAAATTCATGACCCTAAAAAGAAAAATCATCTGTATTTACTCTCTTCAAAGAAGAAATATCAGCATTGCCTTAAAATGTAAGAATATGAATATTCCCGTAGTTTGGTTTATTAAGATTTAATCTTAAAGTGTTTAAGACCACATATTGGACAACACTGGTGGATTAGAAACAGCTTATTATAACAAGTAATTACAAGAACTGTGCATATGAACTGAAATTTAAGGGATGTTTATCCATTTTTAAGATATAAAAAACTTTTCATAAAAAACCCCACATATCTCTAAACTCTATAGATGCAGCTTAAGACCTCAATATGATTTTTTTTTTTTAAATGTCATTCTAGGAAGAGAAGAAACGAAAACTTTAATGGCCTCTCAGTTTCACTTTTTTTTTTTTTTAAATGAAATAAGGTCACATTTTTTCTAAAGGAAGCCCAAGTTCTACAGGCAACCACAAAAATCTCTCTGTTCCCCAACTGCAGATGCAAATATAATATTTTGCATATTGACATTATTTGCATACCGATTACCCATTCAAAGGTAAGTATTCAGATCAGGGTGAGAAAACACTCAAAGTTCTTGTAAGTCCAACACAGAACTTGAAATTTTTCAACTCTACTTGACAGAAATAGTCCTAGAAAGGAAATTTAGTATCTACAGGTTTTACTACTCAATAGCGGTTTATGGATCTGGCAGATACCTCAGTACGAATCTACCACTGCAGCCTACCCAAGCATGCAGAACAGAAGAATTCATCTGCCCTAGCATCTAAAAAAATTACCCTACTTTGGGCAGCATCCAGAAGACCTGATACAATGCAGTAAATGAAAATTTTGCTCTCTTTATGGCATGCGATCAAGTTCATCTGTGTGATCTCTGCATTCATTTCAGTCAAAACCACAAGGGATGTTATCCTCAAATTTAAACACACGAGTTATAACAGCATAGTAATACTTTTAATGGAAGCTGTCATTCCATTCAATTAAAATCAGATACATTTCAACCCTGCTAAAACCTTCTTAAACTATTAAGTATTGATTCTCCACATATTATGGTTTGTTGTGATTCTCTTGCATCTATGTGATTTATTGGGGAGTCAAGTTTGGAAGAGAAATACATATATAAGTGCCACCAGCAAGCTGCACTGAATGGCACTGGAAATTTAGTACATGGAATTAAAACACTGGTTAAAGTGTTTATAACTACAGTCACAGCTTTTTTTAGAGGTAAAGAGAATCTGCAGAAGCAGTGGAGATGCACTTTTCAAAGAGATGTGTGGGAACCTGTTAGGTGCCACGTTGCCCTGTGACACTCCCCACAGCACAATGTGTATGAGCAACCACAGTAACTTCTGAATCATGTCATTTACATTTTGCTCATCCACATTTGCAAAATAGCATTGTTTGGCTTATCCAACTGAAGCTAAAAACCAAAAAAATGCACTAGTTCAGTGTTAAATTTCATCAGATGTCTAAAATAACTATTTTAAATTCTCTTGCATGCTTGTGAAATTTTAGAAAGACTCAGCTCCTATTTATAAAGAGCAATGACACACTCATGTGAAAAGGACTGTCTTAGTTGTCAACTGCAAGTATGAATATGAGTCTAAACCTTGCTTACCTTTGACCAATCATAACTGGAAGCATATGCAAATATATTGCCATTATGGTTGAAACAACAAGCAGATATCGGCTGGTCAAGTTGCTCTGATGTTTTTAGCTTTGTTCGTGCATCTTTATCCCAAAAGCTGAATCTACCATCTGATCCTACTGTTGCAAGAGTACCATGGACAGGGTGAAATGCTATCCCGTTTACCTGCAGAATCATAAAAAATACTATGTAAAACATACATGGGAACACTCACAACTGAATCCTGAGAGAGTAAATACATGGTAAAGATTTTTTTCAACTAGATACAGTTCTTATTTTTTTAAATGTTTTCATACGTTCTCTGGAAAAACAACAAAAAAACCTACTCAAAAAAACACTGAAGCAACAAGTAAGTATCATCTCTTTTGTAGCACCTAAAAATGCAGTGCATAATCCCATTACAAAACTTATTACGTATTGCTCTGATATCAGCAAACCAGGATGATTTAACGAATGGTTGATCTGGTGCTTGTTTTAAGGGAAGTACAAAAGTTTGTCTTTCCTCTTATGTATGACTATAATTGGTCTTTAAACATACATCTAAGGTAACTCTAGGCAAGATAAAAGGTCAAGGAGAACACACAATTCATACCCAATTTTACATTAAGAGTGTATACCGCCCTGTATAAATAACCTAGCGGTATATGCAGAATACTTACAGCATAGATATCCTGAGGTGCTGATGTGTTTGTTCCATTGGAGCGATGACATTTAAAAGTGAAATTGTCTTTTGCACTAGAGATTAAAAAAAAAAGTCTTTTTACTTTTCTCATTGTAAACTGAGCAATAAAGCAAGGATGGTTTTATTAAATAATACTTACGGATTTGGGGGGTTGATATAATGAATAGCTACTCTTCCTTCAATACTTCCAAGGGCAAATCCAGTAGGTTTGTTCACTTTGTCTTTAAAAATAGCAACGCAGCGATGCTAAATTTGAGAAAGATACAGAGGATTTTAGACAGAGGCCTGAGGGCCAGATTTTCTGAATGCTGTGTGTTTTTCATGGGGACGCACAACACCAGATATATCAATGTAAAGTAAAGCAAAAACACAAACAAGGTCAAGAGAGAGGTCAAATTCTATTGAGAATTTGGGCCACAGTATTTACATTTCTAAATCCTTATGAAGGTCAGCAACAGATCAATAGCAAACCAGGCCATGTGCCATACCAAGATAAATTACTTCGTTTTGAAACACTGCTTGTTTTTCCAAAAAAATGGCAAGCCCAGAATTTCAATAATCTGTATCAATACACTTGTAATAAATACAGTCATTTACCTGGTGCTTAAGAGGAGACTCTATTCTTCTAAATTCAGAAGGCTGATTCTCTAACTGATAAACTATCAAACCCCTTTCTGCAGTGGCCACAGCAGCCATAGGATGAACCTGGATAAGGTTGTAAAATAGGTTGGAAGATAAAAACTTGTGTTAATAGCATGGCAGAGAACTCTTATTATTCCACAGAAATCCCTGAAGAAGTTAAAGGAATTATTTCCCCCTACTTTCTGGGAGAAAGAGAGGAAGGGAAAGGGGAAGAAGAAAAAGAAAGTTCATTTGTAGACATATCTTCAAACAAAACAAATCAGTTCCTCCCTGCCACTGAGAAATTAAACATACCAAAAATCCTATGTTAGCTGACCCTTCCAATGTGAATCACAATAGCGGTAACGCAAATTCATCCGGAAAGGAGGACAGATCAGTCCTAGTGCTGATTTGGTTTTGTGACGTTAAAAGCATAATACACATGTTTTGTATGATGCAAATACTAATTTTTCAGAGGCTGATTAGGATGATCTATTTATGTTTTATTGACAAAATCACACAAAGATCGAATACTATTCTATGATTCTATACTAAATCAATATTCAGTGATAACCTACAGAAGCCTCAAAGGCTGCCGGTTTATTCGTACCCCAGCTATCTAGCTGATACTAGTTTACCGTACATCATGACTTACCACATCTGCACAGTAACATCTTTCAGGAAGCTGCAATGTCATCATAGGTGTTGGGGAACGCGTATCCCAGAACTGATGGAAACAGAAGAATGAACAAATTTATGCTTGGAGTTGAGGATAAAACATTTAAGCTACTTTAGTAAAGAGAATGCAATTGGTACCAAGTTGTTGAATTCTTCTCCATAGACAAAATACTACAACTCTATGTGAAGTGAGGCTATTTCATTAATCTGTTTTTTGTATTAGCGTTTAATACAATATTTTCATTTCACATAAATATTCTCATACACAGATTACTAGCATACTTTGCATCCATTTGTTCAGGTAAAAATTATACCTTCAAAGTTTTATCCCAGCTTCCTGTCATCACACAGCTATAATTTGGTGCTTTAATCCAATGGATAGTCTTCACAGGAGCATCATGCTGAAGAAAAAAAAAGGACAAACACACATACATTTCCTAAGATAACAGTCCACATTTTTTGTTTATGCTCCTCATATTTTTTATATGTACACTTTTTTTCCATTTGGGAACAGTGATTAGTGAGCAGCTAGGATAAAGGTTAATGTGTCATTTAGAGCTCTCTCAAGCAGAACAGACTAAACAGCTGCACAGGTTATTCAAATCACTTTGACTGCACATCTCCATACTCATCATGTGCACTTCATTATCTCAAAAATATAAAAAGCACCATACAACCTCATCTTCATATAGCAGCATCTACTTCAGAAGCACTAAACATTAGCTTAATTTGCTAATAAAGGTAGCTTTTAATAAAAATACAAAAGGAGAAAAAAAACACCTAATAGCTTGCGGCTTGTGTACGTACTTGTGCAATCTGAATAGCTTGATTACTGTTGAGATCCCACATTTTGCCAGTTTTATCACAGGAAGCAGTAAATACTTTACTCCCATCCTAGAAAACAATAAGGCCAAGAGATTAAACAGCTTTATCATGCAGTATCTGTCAGAAAAATGTCGTCTTATTCTCTTCTAATAATAGCTTAACATTAATGCAACATGCAAGACAAAGAAAAAACATAAAAGTGGAAATGTATTTACAACTGTGTGTCGTAAAAGAGAAAAGTGCTAGCTATTGCCTAGCCTTAAATACTTTCTTACTTTTAAACTCATTTTTACCCTTCTTAGGCCCATGTCAGTCTATTCTATTAGGACATGCTTAATACATTTTTACAGTAACATAAGTCTATACAATAATCACGGGCTGTATCTACATGTGGTACTCATGCCTGTCTGGAAACCACATGCCACTTTATTTAGGGTTTTAGTAAATATTGTTTGTTTATTTTTAAATAGGAACATACATCACTCCAGCAGGCATCTAGTACAGGCCCTGCGTGCATCTGCTGAGCCTTTGGAATTGTCTGTCCATTATCTTGAACTTCCCAGCAGCGAACCTGTAACAGGAGAAGCATATACAGTCATATTAACACTAAGAACTCAGGTTTGCCTTCCCCTCCCTGCTTGGGCCAGTTGGGATCTCACCCTTCAAACCAAACAAACTTCAGTAAGGTTGTACGAACCTAATCTTTTTGAGACTAGACTCTCAAACTGGATCATTTACCATGTTGTTCATGGTTCTTTCACTGGGCAAAGCATAACTATGTTAGCCTAATTGTATAAGAAAGTGAAGCTAAAAACCAAACAATTAGCAAAAAGAAAAACCAAAGTAATAAAAATCTAACAGGTAAAACACTGACTACATATTCTGAACAGAAGCTTAAAACACACAGGCAGAGGAATGACTTATCTGAAGACCACAACTGAACTTCTCAGTTGAAGCAGCTCACCTATAGCAAACAGTGCCTCGGCACCAGACATAAATTTTGCAGTTCTGCTAAGAGCAAGATTTTCAGGTGCCCTGGCACAAATTTTTAGGCTCACATTTTGCAGTTTAGGCACTAATGCTCCCACTTGACTCATCTGTAGATCTGACTGTGAATACTTACATCATTTGCCCATGATCCCGCAATGAGGAAATTACCCGGCAATGTTGGTGGGCTAAATGCTAAACAAGATATGCTGTCATCAGGTGGAGATGTTACTTCAATATCCTATGAAGGAGAGAAGACAAACCAAAGTTAGACACATGTGAACACTGTGCACCAAGCTCCTGTTAGCTGCGCAGGGTGTTAGCAGGTACTGCTGGGACACACTGGAACACAGCAGGAGAACAGGGGTTCCCAGGGGGGGCTAAGGCACATACCTTCATTGGATTATGGTTATCTGTGGTTGTACTGCCAAACATGCTGGTACCTCCAGTACCAAACCCCGACGTTGATCCAAACAGACTCATCCTTCCCCTGCAAAGGAGAACAAAGCTTACTGAGACCCGCAAGGCCCTCAAGCACCCCCGGGCTGTCCCCCGCCAGCCACTACCCCAGCACACCCCTCACCCGGCCTGGGAGGTCCCCAGAATACAAAAACACACGAAATTTAAAAAAAACCACAGCTCTCCTTGCCGCTGGACCCCAGACAGCTCCCGGTTGGCCCCCACCACCGCTGTCAGGGAT
>NW_010134099.1:0-24843 GCF_000699245.1 Pterocles gutturalis | reverse complement strand
AATATGATGGAGAGTGGCTCGGCAACCACTCACATCTCCTGAGGACCAGAACATACGGGTGCTAAACATAGGAAAACTGAACAGATTTTATCTAAGCTAGAACTATCCAGTTTCTCCTAGCACTACAATATTCCCAAAGGAGCACCAGAACAGATATACAGCATTTTCCTACCATTTGTATTTGTATAGCATAAACAGTATGAAGTATATTCTAAAATAATTTCCCTTGACGACGATTATTTGTTGCTATGCAAAGCTACCAGTTTAACAGGAGGAATATTGTTTTTAAATTAATCATTTCATATTACGGCTTTTCAAGGAAGCAATGAATGAGCCACTTTTTTGTATAACTAACCTGAAAAAAAACTCACTTAAGAATCAGGTATTTAGGACTTGATTTTGCAGAAGTAAAAGGGAATTTTGCTACTGACTTCACTGGGAACAGTCAAAGAGCCAGTCTCTCAGGTGATGCTGAGGCCTTTTTGAAACTGGTTGTATTTGATTTTGCTCAATATACAGAAGAAAATACTTAGCATCTCATTGACAAAACCCATTTGGTCTAGGTCTATCCACTGCCGAAGACATTAAACTCTTACCAATGTTTTGAGAACAGAATTGCATTTTTAACCCATGAAAGACTCAAATATCCCTTGATTTGTATTTTCTTTAGTCCTCTGCACTTTTGAAAATGAATATAAAATCCTACTCTATCACTGCTTTAGGTTTTGCAGTGTAATTGCATTTCCTTTGTTTTGATAAAAGGGTAGTCTCATCAACATTCTGTATTTCAGCTATTGGAGAAGTAAAGACCTGCTTATGCAAGGTTACTTATATGAATTCTTTTTTCATGCACTAGAATTATGCATCAAGACATTTGGACTATAATGAAAAAAGCTGCCTATCTATTATATTACCACCTGAATGTGTTATTAAAATGTTACTGGAGTGCTGCACATTGATGGTTTCATGCAGTCAGAATCCAACGAACAGCATTTTAGAATCCATCTTTGCATTACTATTTTTAAGGGTATTGATTTTTTTCTAATAGCCTTTCTGAACTGTTTCTTAGGTTCAATGAGGTTTCTTTATTCCCTAATTACAGAAAGCTTACTGAAGATAATACTGTTTTGAAGGACTTTTTTTTCAGTTTAGTTTTGGTTTGATACACTGACATTTATGTAAATAAAGACCTGTTTACTCTGTTTCAATATATAGTAGTCTTAAATCAGAGAAAGCTCATAATAAATACGAAACTAGAACATTCCTTTTTGTAAAGGCATCTGCAAGCTTGACTGCATCTCACTAAGCACTTTATAGGTTCATTACACTACTTGGCTCACATTGAAGTCACCTCAAATTTTATTTTTATTTTTTCTAACCATCATATGAATAAAGTTTGGCTTCTGTTTAGACTGGAAAATATCCATTATCGGCTTATATTCTACAGATTCAGGAAAACATAATGGTTATTACTGGTAGTATTCCCTACATCTCTTTGTCACATACTAAACTTTCGCAGGGTCACAGGGGTCAGTAGAGGGGTCACTTACTATAACTTCATGGTCTATTTTATGTAGAGACTTGAAGCTAAAATGGATTGCCTTCTACTTGTGTAAATGTGAAATATTTTCATCAAAGTTAACTGACATGCATAAGTACAGAACCAATGGTAATGAGTGATAGTTTCTAAACATCCTGTTGTTACAGTTTGACAAAGAGCCCTGACAACAATTATAATAACTGTTGCTGTTTTTTTTTGTTTGTTTGTTTTGGGTTTTTTTGGTGTTTTTTTTTTCCTTTCCAGCTCAAATGCTTTTGGAGAGCTTCATTATTACCTGCCTAAGAACGGGTTTAAGAAGCGGTTTAGAACAACCTCAGCCATGAGTTCCCCTACCCTGCAGTGATACAGGGCTCCACTGGACCAGCTTCCCATCTGGTGCTCTTGCCATTAAGATTCTTACCACTCTACAACATACGCCTACAGTGCACCAAAGAGTGTAAGATTAGGTCTTTGTTAGGAAATGATGAAGAGTTATTTCAGTGTTCCCAAGAAACTCAACATGGTGTTGTTAACAATTATACAATCCTCTAAACTGTAGAAGAACAAAGGTACATACCTTTGCAGTCGTAGCCTCAGCATGTACAGTATTTAAGACTACATTAAGGCATTCTTGAGAATGCATGAGCATTTATAATGAGAGATACACACTATATACTGAAGGGTATCAGACCTAAAAAAATACATTCCTCTTTTACCAGAATGCTATAATTACTTTGCAAACCAATTGGCTTCTGTGTAAACTCACCACTTGTAACAATGGCGGTGTCAAGTCCATCAATGACAATACTTGTAGCTCACAAGATTCTTTCATGCATTAACAAATTATTAACTCCTTATCAGCATGAACAAAATGTTTCTTGTGTTATTTAAATGTTGCTATTGATAGTTATTTTAAGTTGTTATCTGCAGCTATCTAAGATATCAGAAAGTTCTGGAGGACAGTGTTATAAGAATTGCATTTTCCTAGACTAATATTGAAACTTAGTTACTTGGTCAGCTGGATTGGAAAATTTTAATTTATCAGTGTGAGTAGTGTCGCAAAAAGTCAATATAGTTAAGATCAGTCACGTCCTACTTATTGTTTGGGTGGATGTTGAACTGTCTAAAAGCTTGAAAAAAGATGCACAAATAATTTACTTAATCTTGGCAGTGCTTGTAAATCTTCAAGTAAAAATTATTACATGTTTACTTATGGTGAAATTTAGACTTCAACAACTGAAAATAGATTCAGAGATGCTTGTATCTGTAAGGGTTTTCTTCTTTAAATTTAAACTTTAAACCAGTCTCTTGAGATTCAGCTTGTTTCTGAGAGCCCTAGGGAATAGCAGGAAATTCATACATATTTAATATTAGTCACATCAACCAATGCAGTAACCATGCTATAAGAACAATTATGCAGACTATTTATGTAAATATGTAATAGGAATTACCTGTTTTTATTTAGAACATTGGAAAGACTTGTAAATTATTTAATTTAACATGACATGCTTTGGATTGATTTTGAGCAATTTGTTTAAAATATATATATCATAGCAAGGTATTTTAATATATTTGTATTTTCATATTCATTTTGCCCATAACTAGGTTAAGACTAGTATAATCTTCAGAGAACAGAATTGCTTTGTCTTTTATGGAAAACACATACAAATGTTCATTTGTGACAGAGATTATTTAACATTTTGTTTAAACTTTTTTTTGACTTAAAAGATGTGTCAAAATTAATTAAATCTGTGTCTTCAATAATAGTAAAATAACAGAATTTTTCATGCACATAATAGCTTTAAGAATCTGCAGTTATCTTCCATCTCCTAGGATAGATATAGTTCTAGAGGAACAGCAGAAGGTATTCACAAAAGCCATGAATTCACCCTTTCAGAAACTACTTTCATATTTTAGTCTCATAGATAATCCTGGATTATTCATATGTCTTGTGAAGTCTGTTACTAGATGAAGAAAATCTGTGTTCAGAGATATTTGCACTGAAACATGCAATGAAGAAACAATGATGTCAAGAGTTAGGGTCACTCAAAGACCTTTAGAACCTGTGCTATTCAAAGGCCTGATGCTGAAAAGGGTCAGAGAATTCTTACTGATTTAGGTCAGTTCAGAACTTCTTCACAGTCATCCTGTCAGTTGCTTTCCTGCAAAAAGGAGATAACTGACTTGGCAGTAAAAGGGTCGTCTATGTCAAAATGTGAGGGTTTTTTATTATCAATTGATTTGACCAAGCCATTTTTGAGGTTTATTTTGGTCAGGTATAGATCGTGGCAATTGTCTAAACCAGAGACAACCAGACTCTTTCACAGTCACTTTTCTGACTCATTTGATATGTATGTGTTAGTGTAAAATGTATTTTACACTAAACGTGCAAGCTTTAAATTGACTGTAAGGAGAAGCTAGAATGACCAGTGCAGCTAGTCACTTCGCTCACTCTATTGGAGGTGTCTGTACTGTAGATACCTGTACTTCTGATAACTCTCCACGCAATTATGCCTCAACTTCTCCCAGGCCTCTACTATTATAGCAACTACCTGAGGATGGGTATGGTTTCAATTTGAACTCTGCCTTTACAGAGTTTCAAGCCACTGTTAAGCAAAAACATGGCCAGAAAGGATTAGGATGCCTTGAATTAAGTCCCTCAGTTGAAAACCCTGACTTGAAATCTGCAAATCTGAAAACCAAGTGTACAGAGTTGTTACTTCTTTGAGAGGTTTTATCTCATGCATACATCATGCTGAAATCCCACCAGATTTCAGAAATGAGTCCTTTTTATGTCTAATCAGAAGCACTTCAGCTATTAGGGCTCGTAAGAGAAACACCATGTACAGTTCAGTATACTGGGGCTTACTAAGCAGTCCAAGTGTAGCTGGTTTCATTTGAAAGGTAAGAAAAAAAGAGCAGCCCTCAATTTCCTAAAAAAACTCAGTGATCAGAATATTTACCTGAGTTTCTGAGTGTAATTCCTGTCTGAAAATGAAGATTTTGTCCAAATTTTTTTTTTTTTTTTTTTTTTTTTTTTTTTGTCCAAATTCCTCCTTTTGTAGTGCACAAATGACATAGGGGAAGAGGGAAACAAAAAAGGAAACTCTTGTTTTTTTAAGGAATTCTTTTTTAGCCTGTGTGCTCAGGAAGGCACATACGGAAGCAGGACACTGTCTCCCAGAATTTAGGAGCACAGCTACATTTACCTTCCTCTATATCTAGCATGGACAGGCATTTGTATAGGGCGGCAGTAATGAATGGGATTAATCTGAACATAGGGATGAGGACATGTACCTTGAAATTCTCTCTTCAGTAGTTTTTTTCCATGATATTTTTTGCTTGTTTTTAAGATGAAAACAAAAATCATAAGACTAAAACCAGTGTTAGGTACAAGGTCAAAATCTAGGGACCATCTTTCTGAAGGCAGTCTAGCAGTTAGTCTCACAGTTCTAGCTCCTGGATTGTTTTCATAAATTTACAGTGTTGAAGAATTAAACCAACAAGTAGCTGTCTATTTCCCTCCATGTTTTCAGTGTTTCTCTTTCTCCTCAGAAACAGAAATAACCATTTTTCATTTTATTTTACTTAGAATAGAACCAAGACACTGTCCTAACACCTTTCAGCTTTGCCTTTGTCTTTTCAGGCAAAAACCAAAATAAGTATTTGTGCTTGACAGGCATAGCATTATGAGCCTTGCAACTAATATGCCTGCCTTTACTGCCATTTTCTGCCTCTCTTCTGTTTCGTGTTCTAGAAAAGCCTACAGTGCTAAAGTTAAATTAGAGAGCAGTACTAATTGAAGATCAGCTGGAAGAAACGAAAGGCATTACTACACATTAACTGTTGCTGTTACCCTAAAAGAAACATTGGTTCATTGGCTCATTTCAGAAAGAAAAATAATTGATGTGATAGATTCCTGAACAAAACAATGTAAAATATGAAGCTTCAGCAGCCACAAAGAGTTGCAAGAACAATTTTACCTGCTGTAAATGTTTCATATTGTGATCCTGAAAAAGACATGCAGCAAACTAGGTTGGCAACTACACTACTGTGGATTTTCAAGCATAATTTAATTATTTCATAGCCAGTAAATCGCGATTCATTTTTATATGAACATCCATTGGGTGAATAATTCTAAAACCACTATGTCACTCTTCTCAGTATTCTAAGTTGTTAATTATTAACTGAGCTACAGTTCATACTATAAGATATTTTGATTTATAATGCATCTTTGACTAAAATAATATTATTCCATCGTATCTGACCTAGCACAGGTTTTTTTTTTTGTTTTTCTGTTAGTAGGCTGATAGTTACTTTTGAAATTTTTATCCTTTCTGTGCTTTAATTTCTAACAAAGTGAAGTTTATAAACTTGAATAGTCTGATTTGTGTCAGAGCCCATCTAGAACAAAGGAGTTCTGACCTCTAATTATAGAGAATTATACTGATTTACTTGGGAATCTGGCCCAAATATCTTTATTTTTTTTTAAAACTCTAATTTAACAGATATATTTAAGTGATGTACTGAAAACAATCTTTAAATCTTTCTTGTCTGTTTGGGAGACACCACTCATGAGAAAACTACAAGAAACTCTACAGGATCATCAGGATATTTCTGTAGAATTTTAGTTTAATAATAATAATTCAGTTTGATCTTACAACAGAACGAAACAAAAAATAACATAATTGCAGTGAGCTTTTGACATTAACTAAAATGATATCTTGGCAACTGCATTGCAGAAAGTAATAAGAAAGTAGTTTTAAATATAAATTATTAGTAATATACCTAAAATAGTCTGTGTACATACACGCATACATTATGGTGGGCTGACCCTGGCCAGTTGCCAGCTGCCCACCCAGCTACTCCCCCTCCTCAACAGAACAGCTGGAGAAAATAAGATGGAAAAGCTCATGGGTCAAGATAAAGACTGGAGATAGCTTATCCTTTGCTATCACAAGCAAAGCAGACTTGACGTGGGGAAAATTAATTTAAATTACTGCCCATTTATTAAAAATAGAGTTGGATGATGAAAAACAAAGACCAAAATTAAAAATACCTTTGGCACTGCATCCTTTTCCCCAGGCTCAACTTCACTCCTTCACTCCCAATTCCTTGACTTCCTACGCCTCTGGAGTGGCACAGGGGATGGGGAGCGGCTGCGGTCGGTCCACAGCAGTTCCTCTCTGACACTGCTTCCTCCTCATGTTTTTCCCCTGCTCCAGTGTGGGCCCTTCAATGAGCTGCAGTCCTTCAGGGTGAACCAGCTCCACCATCATCTCTCACATGGGTGCAGGGGAATTTCTGCTCCAGCTCGTGGAACATCTCCTTCCCTCCTTCTCCTTTGACCTTAGTGTTTGCAGGGTAGTTTCTCACACTTTTTTCCCCAGTTTCCACTCTGCTATGCAGCATCTTTCCCTTTCTTAAACATGTTTTTCTTAAATATGTTTCCCCAGAGGTGTCCCACCCTTGTCTGCGGGGCCCAGCCGTGCCCTGTGGTGGGTGGGTTGGAGCCGGCTGGAACCGGCTGTGTCCAGCACGGGGCAGCCCCCGCCTCTCCTCACAGAGGCCGCCCTGCAGCCCCCCCCGCCAGCGCCTGGGCACCTGCACCCAGTGCAATATATAAATAGAAATATACTTCAAGATACAAATAATTGTTCTCATTTTTCCATTTGTCAACCAATAGCAGACTCCACAAGAGGGCATCAGAATCAGGAATAGCACTCCTTCGTTCAGTCAGCTCTCAAAGACCGATGTCCAAAGTAATTAAAAACTAATGATCCAGATAGCTACATGATCTCGCTTTTACACTGGATATCTATATTGTATCCCCACTTGAATGACTAGACCACAAGAATATGATCGCTAAGTGTTGTTGGCAGATTGAATTCCTTTATTTCGAATGGAAGAAACCTCATATTAAAGGTTTTAGGTTCAATCTCTACAGGTGATCTCCATTTAGGTATATTACATGTGAGAGTAATAGAATGGAACGAAAGGTGATATAAAGAGTTTTATTAAAAATGCTCTTGCATATTTACGCAATGTGAATACAGAACTTTTTAATATACACATTCATCTTAGATTCTAATGCAGAATGAGAAGCTAATTCTGCAAACACAATAGAGCTATTGAATCATAAATGTTACACTGATGATTAAAGTTTGTGACATCAAACTTCTAATCGTGTGTCTTAAATCAGTATGGTTATATTTTTAAATTAGGTTGTTATATTACCTTTATTAGCCTTTGTGACAAAACACATAGTGATTTTCTGCTTTAAAGGCAAACTGCAAAGAGGGGAGCAGAATTTATTGCATATACAGGTTATCAAATGGTAGTTTTAAAGGTTCTTTTTAACTTTTTGGGACAATGTTGTTTGTATTTCTAGCTTTTTCAGTAAAAATAGAAGGGAAAATTAGGATGTAGGAAGCTGAAGTAGGTTAGCAATGGCACAAGACTCATACCTGCAGATTTTCCAATGACATCTAAATGAGGATTGAATTAATCTAAAAATTTGAAAGGGGTTGCTGAGCTATGGTTCTAATGAACAGAAAACAGCAGAGATGTGAACATAACTCTTCACTGATGGCAGTAGCAGATTTACCACAGAATTTCCCATGGTCATCAAACTGTGTGTAATTGGTAGCCAATTCACCCTGCCACATGATTACTGAAGCTTCCTGAAATGTTTATTTTTCTGTTGTTTATTGAGGAGTTTTATATGTGCATTTATTCTTGGAAAAAAAATATATAGCTCTTTTTTCAATAAAATGGACTCCATTGATCTTGGAAAAATCAAAAGGTATTTTAATGATACAGCTACACTAGCAACTTCTTATGGAACTTGCTTCGCTGTAGGTCCCTGTCAGAGTGGGTTTTAGTTACATGGAAGCATAGAGGAGTTTGGGTAGCAATGCAAATTTTGGTTGTCAGACAGTCAAATGTCTCCGTAGCTAGTGTTAATCTTGCAAATGACCTAAACTGTGTTTTAAGACAAAGTTGAAGCAATAGATTTTGGATTAAGGTGTAGAAGATTTTGGCAGTTTGTGTTTTGGTTCTTTTTTTAGTTTTGTTTTGGTTTTGTTTAAAGCAAGCTTAACAGATAACTATTAGTACACAGATATCTAAAGTCAAACTGAATTTATTTTAGAGATCTGTTTTGAAGGACAAATATACAAAATTAAACTAGAGAGAAATTTCTTAGACTAGGAATCTGTGCCATCAAATTCCTGCATTTTAATACATTTATATTTCTGGACTGCTTTTCTCAAATTCCAAAACCTGTATATACTGGTTTATAGTGGCCCACATCATGCAGATAGACAGACACATCCCAGCAAGCAGCAGAACTGTGAAAACTCTATACACAACCCATACAGGCTAATGGTGACAATGAGGACATGATGTAACAGCTAGGGTAGGTGGATGTTATGAGTACAAAAAAATGCATGGCAAAAAGGGTTCCATTCTTAGATGTCTGATGTTACAATAGCTCTCATCATTTGTTTAACTAAGGCTTTAAATTTACAACTAATTGGGTAACAAATTAATTAGCAGTATATCTATAAGTTTCCAAAATCTTCCAGCCTCTACAGCTAGCCATCTACATAAAAAAATCAACTGAAATCTGATGTGAAAAAAACAAAATAAAGATTTGTATAAGACCATCCTCCTTCTGAGTTCTGTGCTTCCTCAGAGAACTTCAAATTCTTTATCCTGTACTTTAAAAATACAGTTAGATAGTGTTGATTTCCTCACCTTTTTAAATAAGAAAGTCTAAGAATGGCACACAAAGTTAGAAGCTCAGTTTTCCTAATTTTTTTTCAGGAATCAATGTCATCAAGGGAATGATAAAATTCTTATTTAAATTTTTGATGATTACTGAAAGTTGATGATGAGAAGATACAAGATAAAATATGGATTGAAGCAGTCAGTATACCATGCAAATTATGAATGGTAAATTGGATAGATTGATTAGATCCTAGTAGGTGAAATAGTTTGAGAAATGATACCTGTCATCTAAGCTTTTTGACACGTGTCAAGAAAACGGAACAAATTTTTTAAAGGGATATCTTTTAATTGAAATAGAATCCTGTAAGAATACTTTTTTCTGTTCTCAGGGCCAAGTTATCAACTTGCTGAATTCTGGAATAAACTGTATCTACTTCCCTTCATTTACAGGCATAATTCCTGAGATAGGACCACTTGGTATTCTATTTTTTATATATGTGTGTGTGTGTATATATATACGCATATGTATTTTTTTGTAAATTAATTTTCTGAGAACTAATTAATAAGAAGTATTTTAAATAAAAATTCTTGGAGAAACTTTAATTCTAACTTAAGATTTAAATTTATCCTTGGGAGGAAGATTCAACCTAAAAAAAATTGATACGGTAACTTTAAAATACTTGATGAGGTTTCAGCCATCCAGATGCTGCAATATTAAAGCAAATGGCATTGATAAAATCCCAAAATTCTTGGAAAATGTATCCACAAACACATAGTTAATCATTGCTTTTAAGTTAAGTATAGTGAAGCAGTGATAATTTGCCTGTTAAATTACAGTATATGATGGAGTATACTGTAAACAGACATTCATAAGAAACAATTATATATTTTAAAAGAGAAAAAGCAAAACTCTCACTTGTAAATGACAATTCCTTTCACATAAATATGATGCAAAAACATACTTATCAAGTACATGTATGACTTTTAAATGAATTTCCACAGATTTTAATGGCATGAGGTAGATATATTTGGCCAAATATGTAGGCATTAAGAAATAACTTAGTGGAAGCTTTGATCAATGGAAATGTTCACACTCCAAAACAAAAAAATCCCAAATGAACCTGTTTAAAAAAAAAAAAAAAGGTATTTCACCTTAGTGAATGCAATGCTTTCTATAGTTCTAAGTTTATCTATACGCTACAGGGTGAACATATTAAGAAACAGTAAAAAGATCTGTATATCTTTGTATTTGTTCTGATGCTTGTAACATCTAAGTGCCTGAAAATAAAAACTGGTTAGAAGCTGGCATTTAAGAAAAGTGAAGCTGACCAACCTCCTTTATTATCCAAGCCTAAAGCAATGCAATATTTAAACAAAAGGTGAAATTAAGCAAACTTGTATTTGAATAAGACATGGCAGATTTATATTTTGTTCTAGCTCCTTTCTCTTCACCCCATTGTATCCTATTGAATGTAATAGTGTATGTTTTAATAAGCTTTTGGTTGCAGTGCATTTAGACTGGTTCCAAATTTAGCAAAACAGTGTATAAGAGAAATGGGAGTCTTAGGCCTCCAGAATCAGTATGTTGATAACTGAGGATACCAGTTACAGTCAATTTTCCACAAATTCTTATGTATCTGTTCGCATATGACTTGAACTCCCATGTGTGCAGTCTGTTGAATCAGAGTATATGAAGAAAAAAAAAGAGGGATAAGCTGTGTTTGCTATTAGACAAGGAGTGTTAAATTCAAATGAATAGGGGGACCAGTGAAGTCACTGGCAAGGTCTCCCCTTGGTCTGCCTCAATATGCCTGTCTCCATATTCCCTTTCTCCTTCTTTTCTGTCCCATAGCCAAGTCTCTACTCTCAAGTCACCACTAATCATTGTTCCTTTACTGCAACACACTATCTTTCTCCTGTCACAATCCTGCATTGTTGGGGGGTGCCACACTGGTGGCTGAAAAATACTAATTAGCTAGAAGATTTATACACATATTTCTTGTATTTTTACAGGATATCAAAGAGCATACAGAGACATTACAGTATCAAACAGGACAAACATATTGTTTGGTTGGTTGTGTGTCTAAATAAAGTGTTACTTGAAATGTAGGAAGACTGCTGTTGGTTTATAGAATGGGCAAGAAACATTTGCAACAGTAATTTTAGGAAGCCTGTTTCAAATTTGATATCACAATGACAGTTGTTTGGTTAGCAAACTGAAAAGTCTTACTTTATAGGTATTTACAGGTTGCTTAGGGAGGTTGTGGAGTCTCTGTCCTTGCAGATAATCAAAAGCCATCTTGACATGGTCTTGGGCAAGAGGCTTGTAGTGCTTGAGCAGGGAGGTTGGACAGAAAGACCTCTAGAGGTCCTTCCAACCTGAACCATTCTGTGATAGTTTTAATATTTATATAGTTTATAAATATATCAACCATAATTGTACTTTGATTCTCAGGTCATTTTATCATTCTGTGAAAAACTTGCAGGAATTTTTAAATCACAAACATGAATTCCTTTTTTAATCTGGTAATGTACTTAAGAAAGACGTTAAGGTACTTGAATGTGTCCAGAGGATGGCAAGAGAGCTGGTAAAAGGGTTGGAAGGAATGTCCTGTGAGGAGCAGCTAAGGACTTTGGGCTTGTCTAGTTTGGAGAAAAGGAGCCTGCGGGGCAACCTCATTGCTCTCTAGAGCTTCCTGAGGAGGGGAAGTGGAGGGACAGGTGTCCTATCACTGGCTACCAAGGAGAAGAGACACGTGGGTATGGTTTAAACCTGCATCAGGGGAGATTTAGAGTGGACATTAGGAAGGATTTCTTTACTGAGAGGGTGGTCAAACACTGGAACAGGCTTCCTGGAGAGGTGGTTGATGCTCCAAGCCTGTCCATGTTTAAGAGGCATTTGGACAATGCCCTTAATAACATGCTTTAAATTTTGGTCATCCCTAAAGTGGTCAGTCCAACTGGACTAGATGATTGTTGTAGGTTCCTTCCAGATGAAAATATTCTCTTCTCTTCTCTTCTCTTCTCTTCTCTTCTCTTCTCTTCTCTTCTCTTCTCTTCTCTTCATATGCAGTGTAAGGAGGAACAACATAGAAAGAAGATACCGACATGCACTACTGCAGATTAATAATTTTACAAACCACTTATCTTCGCCTCTGTGCTTTCCATGATGTGGGACAACCTCCTTGAAAAGAGAGTCTCTCTCTTAAAAGGCAAGCTGTTTTCACCTTCCAACTCCAATTACTAATCAATGCAAAACTCTTAGTTACGGCTGAAACTTCTTATCATGATATCATAATTTTACTCTTGAAATGTAGTTTTCATTTTAAGATGTTGATAAGAGAAACGAGATAAGAAACTTTACTTTGCCTTCCAGCTTTAGAAAATGTCTTGCACTGCTAATCAATTATCTCTTTGCTTTTAAAATAACTCTACTTTGTGAATATAAGATTCTGTATATGCATATACAATGTGCCTTTGTGTGCACATGTATATGTGCGTGGATGAGTATGTACTCTGTCCTTTTTGTGAATATAAGACAGAGTTTTAAATAACTTTGTTGTCAAGGAAGAAACACCCCTTTCTTATGGAAACCAAGACGAAATCTTTCAAACAGTGATGTCAAAATAGGTTTCACAGCTGAATCAGGATTTCAGGCTTACAGTTAGCATATTTTTTAATATTTGTTTTTTCATCATAGATTAAAATTAATATATAGTTAACCAAATTGTAGATGAACAAATTGTTGGACTTTTTTTTAAATTCAAAAACTGTAAATTTGTAGACAGATAGTTCCAACAGTAGTCATTTTTCATAGAAATGTCTAAAAACTCTAATTGTTTTCTCAGATCAGCTGTAATGTGGACAAAATATAAAAGGTAATCTTCTTGGAAAATGAAACCTCTTCCTAATTTTTTTAAAAAAATGATTAAAAAACTATACTAGCTATGGGACTAAGTTCAAGTTTCTCAGTAATGTTGGAAAATATAAACTTTTGTACCAAAGTAATTAATTACATGATTTGTGTAGCTCTGCCATAAGTTTGTCAACTCTCCTATAGCACTGTAAAAAATGGTCTATGAACTGATCAAAATTTCCCATTTTTCATAAGGAATGCAAGTTTTTAAAAAGTAATGTAAGTTTTTCAAAAATACTTGCGAAAACAGTTTTTCCATCATAGGAGCAGGGACTAAAGGAAATCAGAAAGGGGAAAAGCGCCACCTATTGATCGTAGCTTGCAATCTGAGCCGTTGATGATGTGTACCTGTTGTAGTTGTGCTTAGTAGCGCAGCCGGAACTTTAGAGGCACATATCTGTTAGAAGTTTCAATATTTTCAGGCTTCATGCTAAAGTGTTTAAAGAATATATACTAAAACACAACTAAAGCCAAATTAATATTTTACACAGTAGTAGTCATGTAACATAGGAATAATTTTTTTCTTTCCCTTCCTTCCTTTCTCATTTTCTTTTTCTTTCTTTCTTGTTTCTTTCTTATTTCCTTCTTCTTTCTTTCTTTCTTTCTTATTTATTTTTCTTTTTCTTCCTTCCTTCCTTTCTTTATATTGTATTTCTCTCTCTTTGCTTTATTCTTTCTCTCCCTTTTTAATGTTCTCTTTGTCTCTGTCATTCTTTTATCTCCTTCCTTCCTTCCTTCCTTCCTTCCGTCTTTTTCTCCCTTCCTCCTTTCCTCCCTTCTTTCCTTTACTCCTTCCCTTCTTCCCTCCTTCCTTCTCTCCCTGTTTCTCTCTTCTCCCTCTTCTCTCTCCCCTGTCTTTTCTCTCTTTAAAAAGAGCTTTCTTTTGTGAGGTACGGTACAGAGAGCTTGCCGAACAGCTTTAACAGAAATTCAGTTCCAGTTAGTAGAATATGAGGCTGTACAGACTGCAATACCTTTAGACTTGGTGGGGAACTTTGCATGCTGAATAGGCAAACTCATATATCTTCAAGTAGCTAAGAGGATAGACAATTCATTTTCCCTTTGAGGAGAGTGGAGTTTGCTACAGATATAAAAAACTGTCAGCAAAGGAATTCTGATTTTATGTTTTAAATATATTCCAAATTCTACCAAGATTTCTGGAATTTCACATTCTTTTCCAAATGGGCATTAATGATGTACATATTGTGACTTTTAAATCACTGGGTTCAGCAATGAATAGTTCATTGACTGCTGGTTCAATGAATTGTGTGGAAATTCATGGACCTTGCAGGCAAAGAGAAAAGGTAACTGTTATTATTTCAAACGAAGATTTTATGTCTTAGTGGCATTGTGAAAGATTGACCTTCACATGAGATATTGCTGTTCTTGCATTACCACCCTGATATCAATAGAAAACTGCTTTTAATCTACACAAAGGGTCCTGTTATCCTCTCAATGCATGGGGGATTATCGTGCTTAACTCTCCAGAACATCGACAGGCAAATAGACCCCACAGTCTCTATTACTGTGAAGCAATTTCTTGAACATATTTCACACACTTTTAAATTATGGTTTTTCTGAGGTTTTTTTCTTTGTTTTAAACTAGGAAGTTGGCATTTTGTTGTAAAATTGTACAAGAACACTATCCTATTTGATATGTGGTAAGGATACACTGAGTTCTCAATACTAGTAATTCGATTAAAATATTCATGACCATCTCAGTTAACTATATGATCTCTTCTCAGTAATGCTCATAGTAGAAGCTAAGTACTTTGTTTTGTAATGGAACTGTAAATTTGTTATTTATATAGGAATCTGGCAGAGGGCATGTTTCATTTACAAAGAAAAACGGGTAATAACGATAATATATTTGTTTTTCAGTATTTATTTTCATAATCTGCAATTGTGATGGTATTCTTCTTTGCTAAAATTACATTGCATCTCCAGATCAATAAGGTAACCATGGGTTACCCTGTTCTTAAAAATATATATATGTATAAATGCATATATATATATATATATATCTGTGTGGGTATGCGTGTAGTGTGTCCGCACAGTGAAAACTTTTAAATATTAAAAAGAAGTATTGTATCCCATATTTCATCTATTCTTACAAGACAAGAATGACAGTATTAAGATGCACATTCAGGATAGCACTCTTTCTACTTTGAACGCTGTCAAGAACAAAGTGCTTTACAGACTTAAAATAAATCTAGGTACTAATCCATTGAATTTCTGACAACAGGAGCCCAAGGTTTCCATGCACTTAGCTGAGTACTGCATAAGAGCTTGTGCATTATTTATGTCCACTAATGGTGTTGCAATGCTCTTTGTGTGAAGCAGTGACAGTGCAATCTACTAAGATAGCTGCTGCTGTGGACAAAGCCATACATTTTCCTGGGCTTGAATTTTTGACAGAATACTCTATTAATGTCAATTCTGCTTAAGTAAATGCTGAACAGGGGTCAGTTCCGCCCCCCCCATTCCCCTTATTATTTAAGAAAACAGTGCCATAAAACTGGAAATGATGTTCTGGGCTTTGCTGAATTTTGCAACACAATAGTAGCTGATAAAGGTCAGTCTGCTTTTTTGTCTACTTTTATGATTTTGTGTGATAGTCCACAGACTAAATAGGAAAGCTCTTAGCATTGGAGAAGGGAGGTGCTATTAATTCCAGTTTCATTGCCATTATACTCTTCAGTGGATCAATAGAATTAAATGAGCTGAGATATTAGGAAAATATTGTGAAGAGAAGTAGGGTGGTATTATTTGACCAAGGTTAGGATGAATAGAAAATAAAGAACAATTTATACTGGGATGTCAATAAATCATAGAATCCATATATAAAATGGAATAGGGCATAACAATCATAAGCTTTCAAATGACCATAATATCTTTCTTTTTTTTGAAGTATGTGAATGTTTGTCTGATAATTTAAAGGGCTACTGCAAACATATTTTTTTTAACTGGATGAATTTTAATAATAATAATAATTCTGTTTATATAGTCAGTCCTGTTTAAATTTAGCAATCATAATAAGTTTATAATAATTCTTTTGAAATATCTGTCTTCTTGCTTCTCTAACCATTTAAGACCTGGAAGTTCCAACAGTGACATGGCTGAGCCCTGGGTATGTTTTCCCCTGTGCTTTCCTGTTTGTACTGCCTGCTGCCTCTGCAATTTCCATTTCAGCCTTGCAGTTGCTGCTCCTAGCAAATGCTTTTCTGTAGAGCTTGTAAAACATTGCATACATCAAATAAATCTGCAGAAATGACTAACCCAAAGGATGTGAAGTAGCTCCTTTTGGAGTCAACTTACACAGATGCCTGTGGGAGATAGACAAAGGACTTTCAGGTATTTGAGGAAGGAAAAAAAAAAGAGTAACAATGGAGATTAACACATTTGTCTTTATTCTCTCTCAGAATCCACAATATTAACAGCAACAGTTCTTGCCATCTGAAGAGCTCAGTGACTACAAAGCAAGCTTTTTTCATTTTTTTCCCTTCTGCCGATAGGAAAACTGAGATTACATACCGGTGAATTTTTCCTAGAGTAATACGAAAGGCACCTAAAGGCAGAGGTGTAGTTTTGTCACAAGCTTAATGGTTACTTGTAAGTAAATTATTTCAGCTAGAAGTGAATTCTTATGTATTTATCTAATTAAAAAAAATCAACAAATACTAGGTTAACCTGTGTAATAATTTGGGATAAAACTGACATATTTTAGATCTAAAGTTTTAGTTTAACACTAGAATGGTTCTATTCACTTTTTATGAGTCTAGTAAGATAAAATTAATCATCTTTCAAACTGTTGAAACTGAAGAAAATAATCTCATCTTCTTTGTGACTATGCTTTTTCTTTGCCCATACTCTTCAGTTAATCTTTCACTCTTTCTGCCTGCCTCCAAGTTTTTTGGTCTTTAAAAAAATAAAACAATTATCTTGACATTTCTTAGAATAACAAAATCTTGTAAATTTTTCCAGAACCTGTGGAAGTCCTTTGTCCAATGCCTTGCTTAAAGCATGTCCAGGTGTAGCAGGTTGCTCCAGGTTGTGTCCAGCTCGGTTCTGAATGTCTCCAAGGATGGAGATCCCACAGCCTCTCTGGGCAGCCTGTTCTGGTGTGTACCCACACTCAGTACTTATTTGCTTTTATTTCTGGGGCACAATTTCCTGTGTTCCAACTTGCTCCATGACTTTGTTCTGTGCACTGTTGAATATCTCTCTGTCTTCTTTATATCTTTCTTACTAGGTAGTTGCTGAAGGCCATAAGAGCCTCTCCCAGCCCTCTTCCATTAAGAATTAACAAATCCATCTCTAAGCTTCTCATCTTGGCTTACTATGCATTGCAAACTACAGAATTGGTGCTGTAAGCCAGTTGTGTTTGATTCATTAGCAACCTCTTCCAGTCAGTGGTGCTCTTCTTCCAGGAATTTAAGGAATTCCAGAACAAAATTCCACTAAGAAATTTTATTTTCTCTCAGTTTACATATTCTGTCCTCCATCACCCTTCCTCCTGCCTACCTGGTCATTACTTCACAAATTTTTGTGGGAAACACATATATCACTGCTATAAATTTTTTTGGGCTTTCTACAGAGCTGTGTCTCGGCCCTGTTCCTCTCTTCACTTTTAATGCTTGGTGAAGTTATATACTCCACCTTTAGACAGTGTGGAGAGTTGCACCTGAGATTATTGTCTAGGTTACTTTCATTAACAGTTATAATGTGGGATTATCTGCTTTTAATGACCTGTGCAGTAGCTCACATAATTTTTCTTTTTTCCTCCCCACTGGCTGTTGTAAGGGAGCACTGCTACTAAGTCTTAGATTTTGTGCAAGATGAACCCCGTCTGCAGAGAACATTTTAGAATATTGACTATGATTTCTTCCCCTGTACTTATCATATGTTTGTCTCCCTCTCTCTCTACCCCTTCTTATCTCTCTATTTCCTGTCTCCTAACTATAGTCCCTCTGAGCAAATATTGTAAGCGTACCTCTTTAATACCTCATTTTTCACCTCACAGTCTTCTTACACCTCTTCCATGATGGGTGACTTCACTGTCCTGCTTGTGAGTTGGGTAATATCTTTAATTATCTTCCAGGATATATCTAAATTTACAGGTGGTTCTTGCACATTGACTCTTATTCATGGTCTGTGTTATCTCTCAACAAAACTAGGACACTTGTCCAGGCTCTCATAACTTTGTGTCACCAGAAATTTCTAGAAGATCTTTGTGAGTCTTGACCTTTCTATCACATTAAATACCATCTCTCAACTTTCCTTTTCAAGACCATTCTTAAGGTACCACTGACCTATACTGGCTTCACATTATGCACTGTTTTAAACATTAACCTTTGAACAGTGCCATCACTGTCCATTTGCAATTTTTTTTGAATCATAAATCATTATAAGACACGCATTATGTGGCATATGCCTGCCATATTTTCTGTGCACCTCTACAGGTTCCTTAGAAACATGTGTAAGCCTACATGCAATCTTTCTTCACTTCTCTCCCTTAAAACCCTGCTATGAATTCCTCAGGGGTGGGAGGTGGGGAGAGACAAAACAAACACCCTTGACAGCACTCATGTCAAGTATATATTTGGTACCTTTAGCTAATATCTCATTGCTTCCCTATTATTAGCTTTTTATTTCTAGCTCTTACAGCAGCCTTATGTTGAGTTCAGGCATTGTATATTTGTTTCACCTTTGTGTGAAACCTAGTTGTACCTTGACTACCAACTCTGGATACTTATAGTGGAATTTATCCCACGTAAGACTGGCAGTGAAGATACCTAGATCCAAAGTAATCAATTTACAATATCTGCAACCAATGGAGAAAGATAAACATTATTCATCTGATCTGTTTTTGATATCTGCATTTTGATGGAATGCATCACACTAAAATTACTTATTTAAGTGGTCTATGTTTGGTACAATACTGTGTCTGTATATCTGAGCCAATGGATAAAAATATTATTGAGTCAGAGTCCTGAAACAATTACAGTGACAATGAGTAGTGGGAAAAAGTGTAGAAGTACCACAAAATGCTCAAATAGCATAGAAACGGGTCATGCTTCCTGTAAAAGATTAAGTTCATAGGTCACTCTTGGGAGACAAAGATTAAATAATCTCTCTATTTAAGTCCTCATATAATTTAGTTTGCAATCTATATTCTGAACTATGGCACTGAAAATCTGAAGCAGTTCAACAGCCTTGCAAGGAATGTGAGTAGGAGTTGTGTCTGGTCTACATGTCTGGCCTTATATAGATAGATATATGCCTGTCAGTTATGTTGTAAATTTTTTATAGCTTTTCAGTGACCAATTTGCATGTGTTGAGAAACTGTTCCCTTATATCTAGAATAGAAGGAAATAAAAACAAACTTGTTCAGTGTTACTATATAGGAGCTTCTCTGTTTGCGCTGGCAAATCTGACATAAACCCTGATTTTCAGTGGTTTATCTCAGACACAAAAAAAAAAAAAAAAAAAAAAATCTCTTCAGTTTAAAGCTGAGTGCACCAGGTCTCTGCCTGAAGCAATTTCATTTTTGTAAAATTTGAAAAGCTACTTGAGTCGATTTTAGCTATAAAAGTGTCAAGAGAAGTTGCTAGTGGTTTCAGACAGTTGTACTCTCACAGCTAAAATACTTCAAACCTTTAAGAGCTCCATTCAATTACAGATATTTCTAGCTTCTGGAGAAAAGAATCTATGGAAATTTGCTCTGTAACCAGACAGCAGATTCAGCAAAAAAGATGCAATAAACAGCAGAAGTGTAAGTTATCATTTATTGCATTTTTTTTTATTTCTATTAGGAATCTTGTGTACCTGTAACTTCTACTGGTAGGCATCTCTACTATGGCTGAGAAATGCTATGGGAGATACCAAATCTTTTTGCAGGGACATTGCTACTTCTGTCATTACCACAGAACAAGATTCCTTCCTACGCCCACTTATGTAGCACACCTTGTATGACACCACAGCACACTTGAATTCATTGATCGCCTGTGCCCATAGCATCAGGTCTATCAGGTCATGAGGAAGGCAAAAGATGGCAGTACTTGCTACAGCTTGGTGCACACTACTTAACATGTCTCTCTCTCCTCTTTCACAGTCAGACGATATGCCCCCTCCTGTTATGAGACCTGCAGATTTAGATGCACTCCATGGCAGGTGACAGATTGTATTCCCGAGAGAACTGTGTGACTAAGTCTGTGCCAGTATCCTAGTAAATAAAACCGGGCCTGTGCAAAGGTTCAGTGTACCAGGATTTTCTTGTGGTTAATTGTGATTATGTTCCCTGGCACCTTTTTAGGTCTGTATCAACTGCTCCTATAGACGATGTTCTGGTCACTTTTGTCTAGTTATGTTGATGGACACTAATTCCTATTCTACATAACATAAGGAGGAATATAAACACACTTAAAGATTTGGGTAAGGGAACATCATGTAAGCCACTTGGGAGAGGAGTAACAACCATATACAATGTTTTCCAAGACCATTCTTTTAAAAGTTATCTACAGTAAAAGTTAGGCAGAGAATCTTAGCCCAAAGCAATAATTTAAAGCAGTTTCTTAGAAAATATCTTTATTTAGGTACTGAATCACAGTGCCAAAGATCAGCCATTTATCCTGTTTCATAATCCAAGTGCTATTATAATTTGACAGTGATTTTAAACAGCTAAGAGCTAAATTTGTGAAGAAAATTAGCTGTGATACATTCTGAATTTTTTTAAAAGTTTTCAGGGGAAGACAAATAAAGTTGTATAAATAGTACAGCATATGGCAAGCGGTCAGTGTGTTTAGTTCACAAATATTGTTTTCTGTTTATGTGGCTATATTTATAGTAGATAAACAAAGATGCCTAAGACTGTTGTCTGGCACTGAGATCAGCTAGCACTAAATAACTTACACCCATACGTGTCTTTGTCTCTAAGCAGGGTATCCGCAGCCACCTGGTGGGAATTGTTCCTGTCCCAGGCTTGTTCCTGAAATGTGTTCAGACTTAAACTAGCTGCATGTCATTTTAAAATTTTACTTATATACACATGAAAATATATGAGCCAGCCTGAAAAGATTTCCTGCATTGATGTTGTACATTTGGTATAGCTGAGTGGATCATTGAAGGAAGAGATTGCCAAGGCTGCAGTAGCTATGACTTCCTACTTAATGACTTAATGATGAGAATGATTGCAAAGGATTCAAGGAATATAGTATGGGATTTAAGTCTTTCCTTCTTCACAGAATTATGCCCCAATTTTCAATCTATTGAGTGAACACTTGGCATATCTAATTCATCCTGATGAAATAAATGAACAACGAGATATGCAAGAGTTCTGGAGCCAGAAGGAGAGAAGAGGGAAGAAAAACCAGCTTTGCTGTCTCTGGAATTGTTAAGATAATGAGGCGAGAGTAGGAACAGAAAGGGCAGAGCACATGTAGTTATTTTAGATATAGTGTGATTGCTACAGTCAAGAAACAGTTATGAAACTGGAGTTCACATTTTGTTTAGAAATTTCAGTTTAATTTCTTAGGTGTAAGAGCTAATAGTGCTCAGAGCAAAGATGAGAACATAAAAAATACCTTATAGGATCTGGCCTAGTCCAGATCTAGTCCAGATCTAGTCCAGATCTAGTTTGCCCTAGTCCAGCTCCAGATCTAGTCCCAACTAGTCCATCTAGCAAACTACTGTGTCTGGTCAAAGGTGTTGTTTAGGAACAACACACTAGTCTCTGCACCTACAGCTATTCTTCTCTTACAGCATCCACAGTTTTTATATTAAAGGTTTTAGAAGGCATGTCCCTGCTTGGATCAATATACTTGTTCAATTCTTGCCCACTTCTGAATACCTACTTCTCATAACACAGTTGTTCATAAAAAGGTCAGTACTGACTGGTTTGGATAAGCCTCTCTGTTGGTTCAGTAGCAGGTTAGCAAGCTGATAAGAAGGAACAATGCTGGGAACAACCACACAGAAAGTAAAGTGCCTGTACATAACATGATACTTTTTGTATTGAAATCCCAGCATGACTTCCTAACTCTCCTCTGTTACTATTGATGAATAATGAGCCTATCAGCAGATGACTTGCTTGTGTTACTAAATGTTAGTTGTACTACTGAATTAACTAGTTTAAGATTCCAAACATGGAAACCAGAAGCAAGAAAGCTGCTGAATATATCTTTAACCTGCATAAATTCAGAGATTTACATTCTTTTATAATTTCTGGCAGAAATCAACACTGATGGTAAATACATAACAGATGCACCAATGTGCCTTGAGATGAATACATTATGGGCAAAAAATCATACTTATTCCCATCACAATAACAGTTTGTTTTGATCACCTGCTCTTTCTGGTTGCACCTGTGACTTGTTCATTTGGTTGGAACATGGGAAAATGCCAGGATCAATACAAGCTGTGGATTCTTGCTCCCTTGTGTGGGTGTTTCTTTTAGCTGTTCCCCAAAAGTTCTTTGTGTACGGTCTTTAGGTATAATGAAGAAAAAAAATAAAAATAAAAAAAGAGAAAACCATTAGTGCTATCTTAGGCCTGAGAAAACAAAGCAGTCAAAAACCAGGAAATTCCAAACTCCAGAGCAGTTTTTTAAACTTTATCTCAATTGTACCTTTAAAATATGATGGTGAACAATTCAATGTTCTTTGAAATGAAAAGTAATTGAACAGTATTTACATCATTCTTAGTAGTAGAGGAAACATATATAAATACATTGATATTTTGTAGCTGCAAAAACAGTACCTTTAAATTTCTTAAACAGTCTGGGTGTGTCTCTTTTATGACTTTCACCTTTATGCCATTTCCAATTTTTTGCTACATACACATGTAGCTCATACTGTACAGCTGTTATTCATAGAGCTGCTTTCTCCCCTGCATGAAGTTCTACTGACTTCAGTATAGTATGTTGAAGAAGAAAGACACATCAGTAAAACCTATACTGTTTGATGGACTGCCGTGATAGGGAGAACGTCATTTTTTCCCTTTCAGAGAAACATCTTGCCAAGTTTAAAGTATGTTCTCTGAAAGACCTGTATTTTCATTCTGAATTCTGGAATAGTGACTGTTCTTTGTGTTTAAGAGGGATCCATCCTACCCAAAACAGCACACCAGCACGAGGCATTTAATGTAGGAGCATCATCATCCGACTCTTTAGATAAAGGCAGTATAAAGCAGTGGGCATTTCCTCAGATTGAAGTGCCTTTGAAAGGACATATCTCTAATCATTCAATATAGCAGGAGCCTATAGTGGCTATGTTTCCAATTTACTTCAGTCAAGACACCAAAGTCAGTGAAGATTAAACTTAACTTAAGGTTTCCAGACATCCTGAGACATCTCTACAGATTCAGATACAGTATAACTTTTGAATTATAACTTCTTTTGAGTTTTGTTTTACTGAACACATAATAAGTGTTATGTTTTTCTAGAGAACCCCAATGTACCTGTAAAATATCCAAAACCCGTTGCAAACAAAGAAGAAATTAGATGCAAGTAGTCATGCACAATACACTTTGAAAAGATAGATAATTTTGAGAGATTTATTGTAACATGTTTATATAATGCACATCAACATATTTGTCTCCAGGAGTTTTTCTTCTTCATTTATGATGGGACAGGGGAATTCATAGCTGTGAGTAGTAAGCAACAACTTCTGATGTTATTTTTGTATTTCAGGTTGGAATTGTTTTGTAATAAAATAACACCTGAAAAGTGATTTTCAAATGTTTTAACGTTTTAAATTATCAGTGTTTGAAATGCCTTGTGCATTGCGGAACTCAGGAACTTAATTGCTATGTAATGATGTCTGGTTTCACTACATCAAATGTGAAACAATATGTTTCTGAAAATGTTCAGTTCAGGTGAATGACCATGATATTGGGTATTTTATGTAAACATTATGCCATAGCTTTATTCACAACTTTGTTTCCAACTTTATGCCAGAGATGACTCTTATCTGTCAAAATGAGGTTCAGACAGAGCATAAAGATGGCTCTTCCATGTAACAAACACTAACAGCATTGCACTGACATTTTCAAATTGTGGTCTGTATCCAAACACATCACTGAGAGAATTTCTTATTCATTAGGCATCATTCTTCTAAAAGAAAGGAACACAGTTCTTATTGATTAGGGTGGAAAGAATGCCTGAAATGAAATCTGAGTCACTCAACCTGTTTGCATGTTGTGTTACTGAATGAAAGAACATATCCTCTGTTTACCAAAATGCATGTATTTGTGCCCAGTAAAGATATCTGCTATCAGAAACCTCTTTAGGAGATAACCTTAGTGTCCTGTGCCGATATACTTTGCTGTATGAATAAATTGTGAAAGAGTATAAAGTCCTTGTGATTTACTTTTTTACATTTTACCAAACATTAATATTCACAGAAAGAGTTAAAAGACTGTAGAATCACAGAATCATAGAATGGCTAGGGCAGGGACACCCTCCATTAGACCAGGTTGCTCAAAGCCTCATCCAGCCTGGCTTTGAACACCTCCAGGGATGGGCCATCCACAACTTCCCTGGGCAACCTGTTCCAGTGTCTCACCACCCTCACAGTGAAAAACTTCTTCCTAATGTCTAGTCTAAATCTTCCCCTCTTTCAGCTCTGTTACCCCTTGTCCTTTCTCTACACTCCCT
>NW_010134098.1:0-7589 GCF_000699245.1 Pterocles gutturalis | reverse complement strand
CCTTCCTGAAGAGCCTGTATCCCTCCACTACCACACTCCAGTCACAGGAGCCATCGCACCACATCTCTGTGATGCCAATAAGATCACAGCCCTGCAGGCATGTACTCTAACTCCTCTTTTTTATTCCTCATGCTACATGTGTTTGTGCAGAGGCACTTCAGTTGGGGTCCCAATGAAGCTGACTTACTGGCTGGAATTCCTTTGTGCTGCTCTTCAGGTGCTCTCCTGCTGATCTGTGATTCTTCTCCAGGCTCTGGGCAGCTATTGGTGGCCCTGACTTCAAAATGGTATGACTGGGATGGATTGTGGTTCCCCTCCCCCAGCAACTATAGCATAAAGCCTTCTTCAACAGTTTGGCAAGCCTATGACTGAAGATGGTCTTCCCCTTCTCCAACAGATGGATCCCGTCAGCCCCAAGTAGATCACATTTCTCAAAGCGAGTACCATACTCTTAAGTAGCTGAACCCCTGGCTGGGGCACCAGTCCTGTAACCATTTGTTGACTTGCCAGATTCGACTGGCAAGTCAAACCCCTTCCCTTTGACTAGGAGGACTGATGAAAAACTTGCCTGCGGTCCAGAGTCCCTTACTGCCTCTCCCAGGGCTCTGTAATGTTTCTTGATACTCCTCAGGCTGCTCCTGGCTGTATCACTGGTGCACACACGAAACAACAGCAGTGGATAATAGTCAGTGCACCATATGAGGCTTGGTAGTCACTCAGTGACACGCCTGAATTAGGAGCCCTTGGTAAGCAGCACGCCTCTCTAGAGAGAGGGTCAAGTCAGCAAACGGGTGCCTCCATAACTTTCAGAAGAGACTCGCCTACTACTGTCACGTGTCGCCTTTTCTTAGTTGCGCTGATTACATGGGCAGCAGATACTATATTCAGTGCAAGATTTGTATTGTGTTGTTCCATTAGTGCATGGGGCTGATGAGGACAAAAAGAAATGTTGAAGCAATGCAAATATTTTGAAAACAGTTGCATGAAATACCCTTTAATAACAGAATCAGATTTTCCTGTCAGTGTATTTCACAAGGATAAGTCAAAGACTTGGCACAATATTACTTCATAATATACCTGTTATTACTTTGTGATAGTTTATAAAAAACCTGTTTTGGATGAGATTTTAAGATTATTGTACTACACTGCTGGTATTAACAGTATTCTGGCATGAAAGATGGGGTGGAGAAGACTGACTCTCAATAGCCTCATCTCTGTACATACTAAGCAGTTACAGGACAAAGCCAGAATTTTTAATCTTTTTTTAATGTCATCTTCTCTCAAGAAATCCCATGGGTCAGCTGGGAGAGAAAAAGGCCTCTGAACACAGAAAAAATTCGAAGACTATTAAAAGAGCCTTCTCTTAGGAGAGACACCAAAGTAATTTGCAGGACAGCCACAGAAGAAGAGAGAAAGAGAGAGACTGGAAAACTCTAGGGAAATGATTTCTGCTTAGGCTACCATCAAAAGCTGCTAAAAAACCCTAGACATATGCATATGTGTCTAGTACTTTAAAAATCACTTTTTTTCTCTCCCACTTTGCTCTTAAGTAACAGTGCGACTTTCAGAAGTGCTGCCTGCCATTAACTGAAGACTCCTGGAAAGAAGACAGACAAATCGGCTGGAAATCCAGGTCTGAGCCCAGATCCTCATCCACAGTAAGGTATTTCTAATTTTACTCCAGACTTCATGGTGAACAGGTATACAAAAAGAGACTAGGGAAAGGTAAGAGGTGCACTCAGCTTTCTGTGACACACCTGCTTCCTTCAATGCCTTCCAGAATGTGCACACACAAAGAATAAATATGACCACCCCGCTTGACTACTCTGCATCTAACGCAGATATTCTGATGACACAGAAATATCCAAAGTAGATGGATGCCAGGCAAAATCAAATCCTGCACAACTGAAATGAGCACGCAGGGCTACCGAAGAGATCAGTTCATCACCAAGATACATTATTTCAGAATTTGACTAAAATACTCCGAATTCCCATGGTGTACATACCTCCTCTTTGCAGCAGTGTGTGCCTCAAAAAATCTGCCTTGCAGCTTTGCCCACATCTTTTCCTGCTCTAGGACACCTGTTTCTTTGATTTTATAATTTCTCCCAGCTTTACTAACACAGTATCTCAAATGTCTTTGCTCTGCCCTCTGCCTGAGAGACAACACATGCTATTTGGCCACCTGAACCAAGGAGTACTACTTCATTTCAACTGTCTGTTAGGCAAAGCAAATAGCCCTGTGAAACACATGCAGTCCACAGATTTGCTTCTGCTGGATTGTCATAAAGCAGCACTACATTATAATATATACATATAAAAACAATATGAATAACGTAAACACATAATTTTAGCTCAATATTTAAATTAAGTTGATCTTAAAATTCTGACTGCATCATGCTTGCATTTTTTTTTTTTCACAACAGTAAATCTTTTATTTTCTGTTACAAAACAATAAAAAGAACAAAGACAAAAAAGCAAGGCAAGTGAAATTTCATTTTCCTTACTAGTTCAGCTTTAAAAATTGAAAATCTAATATTTACATTAAAAATACTCCATTAATTGCCTACGTCAATAAGTATAATCAGACTTCTTTAGACAGCTCTGCTACCACCTGATCTACAACTTTGCTATCTCTGCCCAGAGCCAAGACTGCCAAATAGCTCTAACCACACCATCACAGAGCAGTCTAGGTTACAAAAGATTTCTGGAAATTATCTGGTCTCCAACCTTTTGTTGGATCTCACTTCATTAGGCCATCAGGTAAGCTGGGGTGCTGCCAAGATAAGCCCTCAATATTTTCAGTTAAGGAGGAGATTCCATCATGCCTTTGAGGAAGTGACTCCAATGTTTAATTTTTTCCATCAAATTTTCCTTTTCTTACACCCAGATGAAATTTCTCCTCTCATCACGCATCCTTGTGACCAGAAAACAACTGCACCTCTGCAACTACCTTCTAGGTACTGGATGTGTAATGAAATCTCTCCAAGCCTTCTCTCCTCTACAGTCTTCCTTGAACCTTCTCCAAATGTTGAGTTCTCTAACATGCTAATCATCCTTATAACAGACTAACCATCATGATGGTCACTTGCTGGACCTTCTCCAATTCTTCAATGTCTCTCTTGAAATCAGGGGACACAGCACCCTAGGCACGCTCTTACCAATAGATTGGAGGACTCAGTTTACCTTCGCTGCCACGAGGGCACAGTGCTGGCATTGTTCAGCTCTCCATCCAAGAGCACCTCCAGCTCCTTTTTAGCAGAAGTACTTCCCAGCCAGCCTTACCCCAGCCTGCACTGCTGTTTGGAATTATAGTTTTGTCAGCATACAACTTTATAGTTATCTTTTTTAAATCTTGGGCAATTCCTTTTTTCCATCCTGCATGATGGATGCTGGATTACTGCTATGCACAAATACAGATGATAATGATGACAATGAATTGGGCAATTTCATTTGCATGTGTGATTTGAACTCCAAAAGAAAAAAAATGGGGAAGTTCTCTTTTTATCCTTGAGCCTTTTGCCATACATATTGACAGGTTTTATTTGCCATGTTATTAAGCAAAATTACCCAAACATAGTCCTTGGAAAAATTAAATTCTACCTGTTACATGAACTACTTCAATGGGGTTAAACAGATGTATATCAAATGGTTTGGTTCAGCCTCAAGCCTACTCTGTCCTAGTAGTAACCCCTCCAACACAAGGGCTAAAGAAACCTCACCAACCATTCTAAACCAACCGCATAAAATTCTTTGTTCATTTTGTGGAAAAACTTGGATTTCTTACCAGTTTGAAATTATGAGAACTGCCTTAAATTGTGTAGGTGCAGAAGGTGTGACAGTGCAGAGTTCAGCCAAGTACTGCCAAACTTGAAGGTGCAGATAAGAGCAGCAGATTAGTCAAAAGAAAGAGACTGGAGATGAAACTTAGTCTGACAAAAAAGCATCACCAGAAATTAATTATTTTTGCTTGGAAGGTTCACAGTTTCAGAGCAAATAGGCACAAAAAATCAATCAGAATTACTTCGTGTTCAAGAGAGGCCTTTTATTTCCTTCAGCTACCACTCTCTGAGAACAGTAACTTGTGCTTAACCACAGCAATTCTTCCAGAAAGGCATCCACCCCCAAATTCAAGTTTTTAAGAGCCAAAGAGTCCATCACTTGGATAGTCTACTATCACTGTCTTTTGTACTTTCTTTCCAGTTTGAATTACTGTGGCTTCAGGCTTTAGCAACTAGTGATTACTATGCCTTTGTATGTCAAGTTTTGTCTTTCTGTTTTTTCCCTTCCTTGATTAGGTGCTACAGTCAAGTCCTATCTCTTTCTTCTGGTAAACTAAACAAGTTTACCTGAGTCTTTTTCTATTTATTTTTTTATTCTAACTCAAAGTATTTTTCTTCCAGTTTCTCTGTCCCCCTCCTTTTTTTTAAAATCACAACTGATAACATTATGCAAACCAAACCCCCATCAGACAAACACTGCTAGTATGGCACCTTCTCAAGAAGTCTCCCATTTTTTCCTGATTTCCTTGTTTCAGTTCTGAAAACTTGACCTGCTTTTTTAATTCAATTTTTTATAGTGTAGACCTAACTTGTCAAATTACTGCATAAAACCAAATAAATGCTTTACTATTTATCATTTTATCAATCTTGTGTTCAAAACAAATGTTATTAGTAACGATTTAACATTATTTCCAAAGATCACTCTTAAGCAGTATTTACAGAAGACTATCACTCCTAAAAACTGTTTCTTATAACTTTTTCAGGAAGACGTTAAGTGCCTCATGATGTGGGTATTTTACTGATACTAAACAGCTTTGAAGTTTGAATGAGATTTATCTTAAAGTACTCACTTTTCAAAACGTTTAATCTATTATACTAAAGCAGTAACTGTAATCAAGCAAACTCATTATCTGAACAAATAAGAGTTTATTCTGTCATTTAATTATTTATTAATAGAATTTCCATTAGGAACCCCTTATCTTACCCAAGTCAAGACAGTCAGCTAAACAAGCTATTATTGTCTACCACTCTCTTCTACCAAGTAGAAGAAAACAGTATTCCAAAAATATTATTCCAAATATTATTTAAAACGCATAACAAAGGACTTCCCTTATCATTCTTTGGGTCAACTTTAAGAAATAATCGCTCTCAGAAAAGACAACGACTAACCCTTAAATCACAGGAAGTAGTAGAGTATTCGTAACTCTTTCAGATTGTGATTAGATGTCTTTCGAGAAGGAATGCTGCTGTTAAACACAACTTATTCATTTGAATAGCGCAGTAGCTGAAAAATGTAACATCTACAACAGAGTTTATTGATAAAGTAACAGTAATTACACGACAAGAGCAAAAAATCCATTGCACTATTCTACGTTCATGTCACCATACCATCAGATGGATAATGCCTAAACCTGAAAAGTAATATAAAAAAAAATACTTGTGTACTAAGGTCTTCTTGTAAAAAGTTCTTCTATCATGTAAAAGTTCTTTTCACGTTAACCTCTTCAGCAGCTGATCATACTGCTTCCCAAGAATACACGAAAATTAGGACATGAACAGCAGAGATTCATTATACAATGTGTCATATGGAAAAAAAGATGAACCAGCCTCACTGATTGTAACAGAAGACTCCGGAGAAGCACATTATAGGCAATACAAACATTTTCTGACATAAGTGACAATTTTCAATAAAATCTGCACTAAAATAGCACCACCTTTAAAGTACAAGGATTCTCTTTTGTAATGAAATGAAAGCTGTATCGAGCATTGTACGGTCACGTTAGCGGTATATACACAGGGCAAAGTGAATCTGCAAAGAAAAATATCACATCAACTACCAAGAACAACTACAGTACAGCAAAAAAACAAGTTGCAAGAATCCACATAATAATGTAGCCAACCCTCCAATCCTTTACGTTTTTAACCTAATGCCAAATGACAGCAGAAGAAACATTTCAATTATACCAATTTAAAGATGTGACATAGTCTGAAGAAGCAGAAACCTTTTGTCCTAACTTCCTTCTGCTGGAGAAGAAGGAAAAAGAAAGAAAAATAAAATCTTAGAGAAACCAAAATTTTCAGACTCTCCATGCTTTGTTACTAAATTCTACTGTAAACCATGAAAAAGGACACAGGAAAAAAGCAAAAAAAAACCCAATAAAATGAGGAGGGAAAACAGATGGAAAGAAATTTTACAAAACAAACAAACAAACAAACAAACACACACCACTCCAAACTTTGTTAATAAAAGATCAGAAATGCGAGACAAAATATATACTTTCTTGATTAAAATGACATTTAGTGGACTTGGTACAAATCTGGAAGGTGTCACAAAAAAACTGATAAGAGATCCAAAGCAAATATGGGGAGAAGGAAAAGGGACAGAGCATTGACCTTTGAGATGTTCAAAACTAAAATCACCTAAAAACTTAAGCAGCATGAACTCCACATCCAAAAGGTTTGAAATTACGACTACCGTGCTTTAAAACCAAGCTCAGCATAGCAGAGAAATATTATTTTCATTTTGCTGGTAAAATGTGTCTTTACTAGCCAGGTATTTACCTATGATGAGAATTAGGTATAGGCTTCAAACTAAATGGAAAGCAATTACCAAAATAAGTCTATACCTAAAAATTACTCAACTTCAAAATATATCTCAATCTTGCAAGAATCATCTGAAGACAATTTCTCCATTCCAATGGATAAACCTTTTGTGTTCCTGTCTCTGAAACATCACAAAACATCGTGAATGTTATTTCAAGCTACTATAGTTTGGAAAGGGAAAAAATCCACAATTTTGAAGAAAGTAGGAAATGTTTTCTAGACTACACATCTAGTGTTGCTCAGAAGTTTAAAATGAGACCTGAAGTAACAAATTAGTGAACAAGATCCGGGCAACAACATCCTGGGCTGCTTGAGGAAAATAATTGCCTGCAGGCTGAGGGACATGATACTTCTCTACTCTGCACTGTTGAGACACTCCTGAAGCACTGTGTCCAGTTCCAGACTCCCAAGTACAACAGAAATATGGACTTACTGAAGCAAGACCAGTGAAAGGTCACAAAGACATTTAAAGGCTCAGAGCATCTGATATGTGAGGAGAGGCTGAGAGAGCTGGGACTGGTCAGCCTGGAGAGAAGACTCAGAGTGGGGTTGCAGGGAATCTTATCAATGCCTATCAAATGCCTGTTGAGGAGAGGAAAGACCACTGAGCTGGAGTCTTCCCAGTGATGCCCAGTGACAGAGCAACAGCAATGGGCACAAACTGGATATTTGAACAAAAGGAAAAACTTCCCTGCTTTAAGTGTGGTCAAACACTGGAACAGATACCCAGAGAAGTTACAAAGTCTCTGTTCATGGAGACACTCAAAGCTTACTGAGCATACCCCTGAGTAATCTGCTCTAGGTGACCCTGCTCTGGGTAGCGGGGTTGGACTTGACAATCTCCAGAAGTCCCTGACAAGCTCAACTACTTTGTCATTCTGTGGAAATAAGAAAAATTAAAAGTGCACAACAAATCAATATGCAAAAAGTATGTGTGTGTATATATGCATTTATACATATGTTAATTACCTCCCACAACGCCTA
>NW_010134097.1:0-8968 GCF_000699245.1 Pterocles gutturalis | reverse complement strand
AAGTCAGGGACCTCGGCAGGTCGTTTCAGCCGCCTGCCTAGATAAGGCTTAGTAGGTGATTCTCGTAAATGGTGTTTGGCACATTTTCTGTCAGGTGGGAAGCTGTGGCAGTATATCCCGGTTCTGATGGGCATTGCTTGGGCCCTGGGGAGGCTGGGAGCACATTTTATTCAGATTGTAAAGGAGCATTTGTGTCTGCTGAATGTCTGTAACTCCATGGGGCCTGGTGGGGTTCATCCCAGGGTACTGGAGGAGAGAGCAGATCCTACAGCAGGACCCTGCTCAATCACCTACGCTGGGGAGTCTGGGGAGGTCCCTGCTGACTGGGAGCTAGCCAATGTTATTCCAGTCTGCAAAAAGGGCACGAAGGAAGACCCAGGAAACTACAGACCTGTTAGTCTAACCTTAGTACTTGCGAAAATTATACAGAGTTTTTCTGGGTGCTCCTGAAAGGCATTTCAAGGACAATGCAATCACAGGCACAGTGAACATGGGTTCACAAAGGAATGCCCTAACTAATCTGATATCCTCCTACGATAAGGTCACCTGCCTAGTGGGTGAAGGGAAGGTGGTGAATATATTTTTTCAGGATTTTAGTAAGGCTTTTGATACTGATCCTCACAGCATCCTTCTGGACAAGTCGTCGAACTGTGGGATGAGCAGGTTCATGGTATGCTGGGTGAAGAACTGTCTGGATGGCAGGGCTCAAGAGGTTGTAGTGAATGGGGCTACATCTGGCTGGTGGCCAGTCACCAGCTGTATTCATCAGGGTTCAATTCTAGGGCCGGTTCTGTTCAGCATTTTGTCAATGGAGGCAGGAGTTGGATGCACCATTAGCAACTTAGCTGATGATTCTAGGTGACAGGTAGACAGCAAGGTGCTGTTGACTCTTAAGGGACATGAGGCCTTGCAGAATCTTTGTAGATTGGAGCATTGGGCAATCTGCATCTGGGAGAGAGTAATGCTGGACACAAGTATAGACTGGGAGAGGAGTGGCTGGAGAGTAGGCCTTCAGAAAGAGATTTAGGGATGCTGGTTGACATTAAGCTCGATGCGGGTCAGCAGTGTGCTCTGTCAGCCAAGAGGGCAGACCGCATCCTGGGATTCACCAAACAGTATAACCAGCTGGTCAAAAGAGGCGATTATCCTGCTGTATTCAGCATTGGTGCTGCATCACCTGGAGTATTGTGTGCAGTTCTGGGCCCCACAATTTTAAAAGGATGTTGAGGTACTTGCATGTGTCCAGAGGAGGTCTGCAATGCTGGTGGAAGGTCTGGAAGGCATGTCCTACGAGGAGTGGCTGAGGCCTCTGGGTTTGTCCAGTTTGGAGAGGAGCAGGCTGAGGGTCAACCTTATTGCTCTCTCCAGCTTCATGAGGAGGCGATGTGGAGAGGGAGGTGCTGAGCTCTTTTCCCTGGCATCTAGCGACAGGATGCATGGGAATGGTTCAAAATTGTTACCAGGGGAGGTTTAGACTGGACATTAGGAACCATTTCTTTACTAAGAGGGTGGTCAAACACTGGAACAGGCTGCTTAGAAAGGTGGTCAATATCCCATGGCTCTCCGGGTTTAGCAAGCATTACAATGCCCTTCATAATAAGCTTTAATTTTTGGTCAGCCCTGGAGTGCTCAGGCAGTTGGACTAGATGATTGTTGTAGGTCCCTTCCAACTGGAACTACTTCTATTCTGTTCTGTTCTATTCTATTCTATACCAGAAAGTGGTCTTTTGAGATTGCAGCTTACGAAAGCTCTAGCACCTTTGGAAACTGTTCCTACATTGCCCACTGGCATTGCTTTCTCTTCTGGGACTTCAGGGAGCATCCCTTCATGGGCCTGTGACAGTTTTACTCTGGGTTGTGGGCATTCAGGTGTTGAAGACCTCCAGGCTCAGGGATCCCACAACCTCTCTGGGCAACCCACTCCAGTGCTTCATGATCCTCACAGGGATTTTGGTTTTCACTCCTTATCTCCAGCCTGAACCTCTCAAGTTTCAGGATGTGCCACCGTCTCTCACCCTCCCACCAGGCAGTGCTGGGATGAGTCTGTCCCCATCCCCTTGATGCCTCCGCTGTAGTCACCAGGGTGTGCCTTGAGGTGCCCCGACATTTCTGCTCCATGGTGAAGCAGCCCCACAGACCCTCCTTGCATTCCCTGAGCCCCTCTGGTCTGTCAGGAAGGACTGTGTCATCCGTTCTAGCTCCACATTTCCATCACCTCACACTAGCTCTGACAACCACCAGATGCTCCACTAAGCTAGATCAACTCACTAGTCCTCTAGGAAGCGCAAGGAGTGTTTTAATGGGTTCATTTTTATCCAAAATTGTGAGTTGAATAAGGTACCCCAAAAAGTCACTGGGCACCTAAACTGTCACAAAAAATCAGATGACCATCCTTTTGGTAGCAGTGAGTCACTATATGGCTCATGCCATCATTTAATTCCACCTACCCAAAGGAGAGAGTGAGGCCAAGAGAAAGGCCTGGAAAGCTAGTTTATGTCTTTTTGTACCTCTCTGGCTGGAGAGGTTAGCTCTGATCCTTGCACCTGAAATAGTAGCTTTTTCTGGAATATTGTGAGTTTCTTGATCCATCCTGTCCTTTTTATTTTTTAACAGGAGCAGATAATCTAAGCATCAATGGGTTTTTTTTGTTCAAAAATAATACTCCCTAGCATGCATGTGCCAGGCAGCTGGTGACTGATGCTGAAAACATGTAATTTAAGAGTTTTACGTTATAGTAAATTGTTTAATTTAATTTTCATCTGAGTAGCACAAAAAAAACCCTGTTCAAGGTAAGTTCAGATAGTTGTCAAGAATTGTCCTGACTTTTATTTGTCACCATTTGCCAAATCTACAGCACCAGGAGGGCCTGATTCTTTAGCCTTGTTGGAGTAAATAATTTGTTTACTTTGGGTGCCTCTGACATGCACAGGTGAGGATTTATGCAGATTGAGGGATAATCTTACTTTGAGTCCTTGGGAATAAAAATACCTTCCCTTTACAGATTCCTGACTAAGCACTTGACAATTTCTTCATAACTGCTGGAGGATTTCATTCCTTAATCCTGTAGTTTCCTCCACAGTCATATGAATGAATGGAGATGACATCAGAGACCACTTCATCTTCTCTGGCTTTTGGAATTGACATAAAGAGCAGGAGTTTTGTCCAGAAAGTGGATAGGGAAATGGTTGCCTGCTGTCCCAAGGAGTTCTCCTAGTCACCATCTGTTAAGAATTGCTTGAAGTAATGCTGTCACTGTAGTATATGGAAGATGCTGATCATTGTTTACTTTTGAATAGCTGTATAAGACAGAAGTCTTAGACAAGCTCTGAGTCCAAGTGTTGCATCTTATTGTGCAGCTGGTTATGATTTCACACTTTATTTGCTCAGACTATGATATGGGGTGGAAGCTGAAGATTCACAAGCTCTTTCTGGCTTTAATCATTTAATCAGTGACAAACAGAGACAGGATAAACATACAGTCATTGTCATACTTCAGATTAAAGCATGTATCCAATTAACGTTAATTAAAAATGTAACTGTAACTGACAAAATTTCAGCAAACCCTTCTATCTGAAAACCACAATTTTGCCTGAAAGTGTCAGAATTTCTATCCAATCATGTAAGTTTTCTCTAGTTGTCACTGTGTTAAAAGATCAAAACCCAAGTTAGACAGGCTCTTCTTGTTGGAAAAGGTCTTCATAAATACCAGCAAGGGAGCAGAAGGATCCCTTTCTTTATACAGTATTCTTTAATGAATTAACATATACTGATTAAAATGCTGGCCTAAATTCAGGAATACTTTTGAAATTATTCATTTAAAAAATCAAGTTATCTCGATCTTTTCTGCATAAAATGTGTCAGGATTTTTTCAAATATTTATCTTCCTTAGGCTTTCTCTGTTTATTTTTCTGGAAATATTACGTTTCCTTTCCCTTTAAAAGCTTTCAGTTACATTCTCTCTGTGTCCAGCTTAGAAGATAATGGGTCTTAGAATTGTTTTCAAAATGCTTCAAAATGCTTATGATTGCCTTGAGTATTATTTCTTATATGAGTCCTCAGCAGTTGAGAGAGAGAGGTTACTCCTGCTAAAAAGGATTGAGAATTATACCTCTTGGTTTTGTTAACCCACAGAAAATGGGGTTTTAAATAAGCACAAGATTCTTCCAATGTCTGTTTCTGCTAGGACTCTCCATTGTCTAGTGTTCGTTGTTAGCTTTTGCTTTGTCTTTTTTAGCAGGTTCCTGGGTTTGCTGAATGTCCTGTATGCTGCTGCATGTTGAACCTGACTGGTCAGCCTGTGGGAGTGAAAATGCACAAAACACAAGTCATTTTGTAAGCACCCTCAGATTTGTGATTTATGTGATTTTGATCTACCTGTAATTGCTGAGATAATTGATCCCATCCTAATAGTAATATCTCTGAACATAAATTTTGTTTTCAAGTTGGGATCAGTTTATGCTGACTCACTCTGTCCCTTGCCAATGTAACCTGACTTAAGACCTGTAGGTACTCACCTAGGTCTTATTGTCTGTGTTTAGTAACATAACTTCATTTTTAATGTCCTTTCCAACAAAACTCATTTCTTGTAACCAGTTCAGTACCATAGACCCCGAAATTCTCGTTATCTTAAGACCTCATTGTTTTTGTCACAATACTTGTCATGGATAACTGTTTTAGACTTTTGCAATACAATGATGACAGTGAAGTTACTGAACTTGATTTGGTATCTCTTTCACTTGTAATCACATAATATAATGTGTATAACAGATTCCTAAAATAATAGTCAAGGTAAGGAGAATACCTTAGTGACTGACAGTCTGAGGCATAAATGATTATCAGTCCTTGTGGAATACTGTGTTGCCAAGATATCTATTAATATTTTATACCGAAAAGGGCAGTGTTAGAGAAAATAGATGTATAGCTTAGTTTAGTGACACTATGATTTCAGCTGAATATATTGAAAATACCTGGAGGAGATGACTTACAAAGACACTAAAAGATTGTAACTTGCTCAGTTTATCAAAAGATTTGTGTTGACTTGATTAGAATAAATAAGGACCTTCACAAAGCGTAAATACAACTTTTCAACTTAGAGAAAAGCAACAATAAATAATGACTGGAATATAATGCCATACAAACTCAGCTGTGAAATAAGACATAATTCCTTACCATATAATAATAACCAACAGAACCCACTAAAAAATGGTAGATATTTAATTTCTGGCCATTTTTCTGGGAAACGTTTACTCCTGTGTAGTCTAAGGAAGGCAATATGAGCTAATGATTTTTTTTGCCTTTGACATCTATAATTAACTCCAACATTTAGCTCATTTATTTTGAAAAACAGAGCCTACCCAACTAGCCTTTTCTTGGTTCTCTGAGGACTGACTGGAAGTGTGTAACATTGAGCAAAATTAATTTGGTTTTTTGTCTGTCCTTAACAGAAAGATAAGAGGTAGATGCGGGAAGCTCTGTTGATATTAATAGTATGTTCATTGCTAAGTCTCATGGATATTGTTGGAAATGGGCATGCTCCTAGAAAACTGAACAAAACAGAAAAGGAAATGGAGGCAAATAAACATAAATATTATCATTATATTCCTGTTTTCATTTAAGAATTAGAGGAGCAACAATTCTTAGACTAGGGAAGCGCAAAATGCTTTCTGAGAAGGAAGCGAGGAGATGGCTGGGGACTAGAGCTATTGTGAGCGTCTTCAATTATGAACCCCGGCATCTGGGAGCTGCATGGCATCAGTTACCCCTCACTGGGACTGGGTGGGATTCTTCCCTGAGAGTTAACCACAGGCCTCTGCTGCCTGACTGTAGCTTTCTCACTACTTTTCTGTCCTCTGACTCTACTCCTCCTCTATCCTCTTATTCCCTGTTGCCCTTCATTATCAAATCAGTGGCTATCAGTGACAGACACATGTTCTCAGCCATCCCATTCTGTGAAGATACATATGAGGAGGAAAGCTTCTTATTAAGCATGCTAGGATCTTTGGCTACATATTAATGAAGACAAGGTTTTGTGTGTCTGCAGCTAAGTCCACAAGCATTGTTTACTCCTGTGTAGTCTAAAGAAGGCAATATGAGCTACTGATTTTTTTTTTTTTTTGCATTAACATCTAAGATTAGAAGCTAAGTGCACTGTTATGATTTTAATCTTGGAAGCACCTACCAAGAAAAATAATCAGTCAGTGAGAATAATGGAGTTTGGTCCCATGTTCCAGAGCATATGTAAATACATCAAATGTGTGTGGGTTTTTTTTCCTTTCACAGTTCCTTTTTCATTTACAAAGTGCTTTACAGGGAAGAGGGTGGGGAGGCAGATGTGAGAATAAACTGTGTGCGGACACTGGTTTGTATGTAGAGTGCTAAAGTACAGAAGTGATTCTCTTTCAGGGCTCCACAGGTAAACAGCTAGAGGAATGCTGCCTAGCTCTTTTGTTTTCTCAGCTAATGGCGCTTTCATTTGAACACAAAAGACTGCAGCATTTCCAGAGGCCTCTCTGTTCAAGTTTTTTATCTCCTGTTTGAAAAAGCTTGGGGGAATGACTCTGTAACATATTTCTGGCATCAGATGAGTGAGGAATGAGGTAGGATATCTCCTTACCCAAAGTTTGTGCCACTGGCTCAGGAGTGACTCAGCCTTTCATCTTCCGAAGTCAATAAATAGAGTTATCTGCAATTTACCATGGGTGGTGGTTTCAGTCATGACCTTAGAAGTTTGTGTTCTCTTTGCGCCATGTATTTCTCTTTGGTCTTTTCATAAGAGTAACTGCTCATTGTGCTTTTTCACTAAATATTTGCTACAGTGTCCCACTTCTTTCCCAATTTTGTTACGTATCACATGACCAAGAGACGGCCTAGGTATACAGTCAAATCAGTGCTGTTTGGTGGTGAACTGTGCAGATATGTTCCAGATGCATGTTGTTCATTTATATATTTTCAGGAAACAGCAAAATCTATTAGGCAGAGCATATTACAAAGGCACAAGAAATGCAGACAGACATTCTATTTCTACTTCTTGCACTGGGCTTTTAAACTAGCTTGTATTAATTCCTTAATCTCTCTATGCTAATTATAATATTGTATAAATAAATATTTTCCATTACATTGTGAGATATCAGGATAAAAACACATCAAAAGTGCAAAGTATTGTTATAATTTTACATTACCATTGAGTAACTAGAAAACTTAGGAATCAGACAGAAAAATATTTCTCTGCTAAAACAATGTTTTCAGACTTCATTTAACTGTTATGTGGGTTTACACATGAAACATTGCAAACCCCTGCTAAGACTTTGTTTCAATCTGAGCTAATCCAAGCACATGCAAACAACAGATTTTCCTTTAAATTTCTGAAAGCAAATGTTACTTTACAAATAATATGAGTAATAGCAAGAATAAATATATGGTTAGCACTTGGTGAAGTGCACTGATATGAATTGGTTCAGAAATAGTTGCCTGATAAGGTAGCCAGCCTTGCTTATGTGTTGCCCAAGGACAAAAGACTCAGAGTAACTAGATTTAACTGAGAGCACGGACTGATGTCACATCCTCTGTGACAGTCTGTGGATATATAACTTCTAAGGTACTTATTGCAGTACAGTGATATTCATGTGTTCTTTTTAATGTATATATGGTGAGATCTCAAACTTTTACATAAAGCTATTATTATTTGGCACTTTGAAAACATGAAAGGTATAAACCATTAATTGTACATTCATTTTTGTTCAGTATATTTTAAATGATGGAGTGATTAATACTTGATAAAGAGCTTTATAGATTGATAATTGGATACTGTTGTACACCCGCAGATGCTTTTCCTTTGGTGTTTTATGAGCATATATGCTAGTTTAATACATGTATAGTAATCTTAATGTCAGAATAGCTTCGTACTACAGCTTGAAGTCTACACTTACTTATTCATACACTAAAATATGTACCTTTTCAAAATAATAGGTTTTCCAAAATAATAAGTTTTCCTATTTGCAAAACTCTAAAAATAGAGACATTCCTTCTACTGTTAAAAAAGACATAAAGGAGCATTAGTGTGATTGGAATCTGGATCACTAAGTATCTTAGTGAGAGACTGGTATTGTACATTCCATACTTTCATGTATTTCCATTATGAGTTTACTGGCTTTCATTTAAACACCTATGAGCTTTTGTAAAACAGTCTGTCTTTAAAGTGATGTTAACGACAATGCATTCTAATAAGAAGGTAGTTGAAGTAGCTATTATTTAGGTACAGCAAGGTTTCTTCTAAATTCTGAACAAACTACGGATTTTTAAAACATTATTTTCTACATTTTTCCAGCTTATTAAAAGGATTTCTGTTAACACATGTTAATTTATTTCTCGGGTCTTCTCGTTCTCTTTGTTTACCTAATCTTGCTTTTCTCCTGTTGATTTTCTTTCTGTTTTAAAATAGAAAGTGCACATAAATTCCCAAGGAAAGAAAGTGGTGGTGTTTGCAACTAGAACGAACATTAAACCATAATCTTATTTAATAGAATAGGGTATAAAATGCCTTTTAAACTATCTTGTGGTATGTTATCTGTTGTTGTTGATATTCTCTGATTAGATAGCAGAGCAAGAGCACTCTTACTTGTGTCACCTGTGTCCATCTCCCATCAAATTATCAAGTGGGGCAACTAGATATTAGAAAAAATTTCTTAATTGAAAGAGTGATCAGGCATTGGAACAGGCTGCCCAGGGAAGTGGTGGAGTCACCATCCCTGGAGGTGTTCAAGAAACGTGTAGATGTGGTACTTAGGGACATGGTTTAGTGAGTTAGGTGGTGTTGGGTTGACGGTTGGACTTGATGATCCTTGAGGTCTTTTCCAACCTTAATGATTCTGTGATTCTATGGAGCGGTTGTCTGCTTTTGCATACAATCTGGAACAGTTACCCCTCCCTGGAGCAAATGACTAAACAAGTGTGGTGGGTTAGCCCTTGGCTC
>NW_010134096.1:0-1462 GCF_000699245.1 Pterocles gutturalis | reverse complement strand
GGGGAGGGCTGTGCTGGTGCGGCCGGAGAGCTGCGGGGGCCGGGGGCACTAACCCGCCTGGAAATGAATTGTAGCAGAGAAAGGAAGCGATCCTCTCACCTGGGACTAGAAGGAGCTCGTTCCATTCCGGGGAGAAAAGCCTCTCCCATCGCAACGGCATGTAAGAGCTTCGGGAACTGCATTTCCCTATCAACTACAGGAATGGAATCAACATTTTTCAATTGAAATGTAATCGAAAGCAAGCATTTTCAATAGTCTGAAACTAATAGCTTCCTCCTCCATCTAAAGACAGACACCCAAAATCGGTGCAATTGTCTAAAAATCTATCGCAAAAGTCATTACAGAAATAAGCTTTTGTCACCTGGTTTTGTTCATTTAAAACTGCATTTCTTGTAACAGCAAAAAATGAAGTCCTGAGCACCTCCAGTCCTTCAGAAGCTGCACAGGCTTTTGGATGCTGCAAACCCCTCAGCCTGATAAAGACGCAGAACAATGAGCCCTCATTTCTGCAGCACTTACCACACCTGCAATTCATCTCTCACCTGCCCTGCATGCTCCCTCTTTGAGGGAAACACCTCTTCTAAATAGTTGCCTTTTCCTCAACATTCTCTTCTATCACAGGCTAGAAACCCCTGACTTACTCTGAAACCCCTGTCCTGCTGTGCCACTGGGAATCTGCCCAGAGCTCCTCGGCTGGCCGTGTTTTTCCTTTCCCACTGACCCCATTTTCCCCTGCACAGCACCTGCCACACAGCCCAGAGGTTTTCCACCTTGCTGGGCAGCAAGCAAACCTTCAGAGGTGTCTACTTGACAGATCAGCAGGTGCTTTACAGCAAACATGGCCATCCCACGATCTCCAGAAAGGATCCCACCCTTCCCTTGGGTTTCTGGACCTGTGGCAGACACAAACACCAGAAACGCTCAAGTTGGCCATAAGGAGATGCTGACCCTCAGCAAGGAGAGTGAAAAACAAGGTTCTTCTGCAAAACACCACATTCTTAAAATGTTCCCATCCTTTATACACGTACAGCCTCACGGAAAGAGAAGGGATGTGCCCCTCAGGTGTCTGGAGTGCACCAGCTGCTGGAGGTATCCACAGCACAAAAGCCAAACTCTTCAGAAACCATGGGAGAAGCCAGAGCCCTCTCGAACATGGAGCTTGGGGACACATCACACTCCAGGGCCCGGCTTTTGTCACCGTGGGAAGCAGTTATTGATTAGCTCTTGGAGTCCCCATCGTTGGTTATTTCCATGTCAGCATCACTCAGTAAATGTCTGTTTCAGGGAGGAACTCTGACCTTTCACAAGCGTTAGGAATGGGGGAAGCTGTGCCCAGAACACCCATCCCCAGCCAGCTGCCATCACGCCCTTTCCTTTCCGTTACCGGCGGCTGCCCGCAGAGCCCAGAAGAAACCGCCCCGAGGAGACCGAAACCCCGCGTGAACCCCGGGACCCCGCACCG
>NW_010134095.1:0-250 GCF_000699245.1 Pterocles gutturalis | reverse complement strand
CTGCCTGCACCCCAACTCTGAGCAGGGGGTTTTTGCAATGAGAGCCAATGCACCAGAGCTCATCCTGCAGCTTTTATTGCATGGGGTGGGGGGTGTACCAGCCCCCCGGCTCAGGGTAGGGAGCAGAGAAGAGGGGGACGAGCATCTTCAGCCTCAGCATCCTCTCCCTCGCACACATAGTACAGCTCCAGCTCCCGCAGCTCCCCAGCATCCTCCAGGTCCTCTGATAACCTTTATCAGGGAAAAGGTG
>NW_010134094.1:0-47266 GCF_000699245.1 Pterocles gutturalis | reverse complement strand
GGTTTGAAGGGACGGTGCGCGGTCGGAGAGCAGTGACAATAATCGAATAAGGCATTAGGGGAGATTAAAAGGAAGAAATCCACTGCTAGTTTTGGCATGGAATTAGCAGGGACCCGTTAGGAAATCTGGAAAAGCGCTGGCATCTTGCTGATAGAGATTATGTTAGAAATGGCCTCAGCTTTTATTATGTTTATGGTTCACAGGGAGATTATTATGCAGCTTCTGCATCATTAGAACTTTGGGGGGGAAAAAAGAAACAAAACCCACAACTCTTCAGTTTCCAGTTTACTGGGGTTTTTTTTGATCTTTGTCAACAGATTTCCTCATGATCAATCCTTCAGAACTCTACAGGGGAGTTGAATATCTAAACATATTAATATGTGAATATTGAACAGTAAAAAATTGGTTCTGGCTCAGGTTTTTGGATTTTTTTTATTTTTTTTTTTAATACTAAGCTGTTTTGGAGGGTTACATACACAGATTTCACTCGGACTTTAAACCAGGGCATTACTAGGACTTTTGTTAAAATTGGAGCTCCTTACTTTTAAACCAGTGGGATTGTATATCTTTACTAATTTTGTCCTGATAAGTACTGACTGGATCATTACTATCCCTTCCTTCAGTAAGTGTGTTAATGTAGTCAGCCCTAAAGGAACATAAATTCAGGCTGCTCCAGCTTTTTCTGTGACCTTATTACTTCTTATAGAGCCAATGACTGATGTAGCACTTATGTCATTTAGCTACACTGTAAACAAAGCGATTGGATCAATTTTTGTTCCTCAGGGTAATACAAAGAAGCAAATAACCAAAGGAAATGAATTGTTTTCATAAAATTTTGTTGCATAAAGCACATCCGCATTACCAGCTTCTAAGCAAATATATTTAGTTATCAAGCAATGGAAAGTAAGTATTTGCATGAAACTAGGAGAACCACGTGTTTATTCAGCAGTAAGACTAGAGGAAGTCTAACACTGGGGTTTTGTGCTCAGGTTTTGTGTTTCAGAGTGATTGTGATGCTACAAAACCAAGTCATTGAGTCACTTTCTCTGTTGTTGTGGGCAGCAGTGTCATATAATCCACACAGGTGGGCTGGTTGTGCACAGCCAGAGCTCTGGCTCTGCCTTTGAACAGCTGTGAACCCAAATTCCTGAGAGGCTTTAGTGCTCTGTGAATACACTAAAGGTGTGATCTCTGTGAATTCACCATGAGCTAGTATAGCTCAATTTTTCTTGATACTCAGAACCATTTATCTGCACGAAGTTATTCACAGACAATAGCACTGCATTTATGAAAAATCAAAGGCTTGTATGAACTACTACGTAGAAAAGAGGAAAGGGAAATCAGGAAATCAGAACCTTCTGGGGGTTATGTTCTTCTGTCTGGTCCTGATTTAAAACCTACCAACTTTACCTCTTTTTTCAATCTTTGATCTTACTGATGTGTTTGAGGCTTTCGTGTGTATCACTCTTCTCAGAACAATAAAACTGAATTTAGCACCTAGACACCACTAATATGTATTTTTGCAAATATGCTTCCATTAGTATTAAATATTTTCTGGCTCTGTTGGATCACTTTATTAACTGCTAAGAGATCTATGTTCTGTGGCTTACCTTACATCTCCTCCTGGCATAACGTCCTTTTCCTTTTCAAATGAAAGGAAAAAGAAGTCTTTGCAAAATATTAGCAAGAGTATTCTAATTTCATTCATAAAATGTGCAAGAGGAGCAAACTTTACAAAGTTAAGCACATGCCTTGTCCAATCAGCATCCTCTGGCTTAATTGCATACATCCAATTTGTCTTTGAGAAGGTTTATTTTAGCAGCTTCTTTTAATATCCTGGGCATCTCCTGGGCATTAAAAGCCCAGTGCTACACTGGGCCACCAACCACTCCTTATTTCCTTTACTTCACTTTGTTGTGAATTAGACAAGAACACATTTTCTGTTAATCATATAATTTACAACTGCCTTTTGTTCAAGAGCACCCTGTTCCAAATTAGACTCCTATTGCATAAAAAGACACTCTGTGTCATTCACTAAGAGTAGACTAGGATGCGAGTCAGAGAAAGGGGATATTTGTTTTTTTTCCTCTGGAAATTGTGGGAGATTAATAAATTTATTTTTTGGACCAGTGTCTATGTAAGTGCACAGTATAAGAAATTTGGGGTCAGCTATATGCTAATTCATAGAAGCCTGCTGCATAATTTATTTAGACTGAAAAATAAGTGCTTTGTGGAGAAGGCAAAGAAAGAAAACAGAACAGAAACACTGTATGAATTTAAATGTTCTACGAGTTCATTGTGCTCTATTTATCCTTTCCACCTAAGATAAGGCATGATGAAGGGATGATTTGGACAAATAAACAGTTCAATATTTGCCTTAAAAATAAAGACATAGATCATGACACTTGTCCTCAAACAGGACAGTGGTGTTGAATCCCAGCCAACAGTTAAGAGAGGTCTAGCAGCGGCATGTTCAGTTATCCAAGCTTAGTACTGCTACTGTAAGGAGCACAGCACACGCCTCGCGGTGCCAGCTTGCCCTGCTGAAAAGGGTAATTTACAGGACGAGCAAAGTAAATTAGCATGGGATCCTGTGCTCTGCAGCTATCCCCTTTGCAGTCCCTGGACTAGCCACAGCACTGGGCTTTGGTATACTACTGTTGAAATTAGTTAATGAAAGCTGTAAATAATGGAGTGCAGGTTGCAAGTTGGGAGCTAAATGTGAGTCCAAGTGCAGTGAACCAGTGAGCAGCATTTAGAGCAAACCCAGCTTAGTGTAATGTGTGTACTGAAGAAGCTAGAGGAAAGCATACATGTACATCGACTTGAACGCTCCCTGGACTCCCTTAGTTGCCTATTATTAGCTCACTTCTGAGTCTAGCCTAGCAATTCTTGCATGGCAGCATGGGTCTCTGATGGCAAGGCAGATAACTTGGGCAAGTGGACTGCAGTGTTTGAGCGAGTCATAATTCCAGTCGGATTTCCCTGCAGGAAAATGACATCATGGATAATACTTTGCAAGATAATATTCTTTGTAAGGAATTTGCAGAGAAGGGTCAGAGACAGGCAAAAAACCCCTCAAAGCCATTCAAAATATTCCAGCCTGCCTTCTAAAAACGCTAAAAAGAGCCTTTGCATGGTAAAGGCAGTAGAAGGGGCTTTACTGTCTGTCGCGGGGCTAGCTGGTTTCCTCAGCTTTGGATAGGTTTTCTGATCTAATTTATCTTGAACTTTCAGTTGATGTTTTGTTTTTGTAGATTTGGAATTTCAAGTGTGAAATATATATTCCATTTCTCAGTAGTTTTAAAATTCTTTGAACGAAGAAATTTTGTACTCTTGTATTTGTTTTTTAATTATGAAGAGAAATGCTCACACTATCAAATGCACAGATTTTTTTATCAGAGAAGATCAAACCATCAGCAAATTTTAATGAGACAGGTTGAGAATAAACATGCCTGAGAAAATTATCTGGAAATAATAATCTTTTAAGTTATATGAGCAAGCTTTATAAAGGAATAGTGATCATGGAGCCAAGAAGTTTCTTGAGAGACAAGGCTCTCATGAGAATAATGAAAATGTTTATCTTATAAAATGCTTGTCAGCAACATATGCTTTGGGCATTTAAGCAAACAAACAATTTGGAAATCTGTTGAGAAAGCGGCATGAACTGGACAACAGCTTGGAAGAAGTGAATGGGAAACTGAGAAGTGTGCTGGCAAGATTACACTTTCCAGCTGCTAATTTTATCACTTTGTAGGATGTCATTAGCACTGTGATGAAAGATGATATTTCTGATTCATTTGGGAATACTATCACTGAAAATTAGATGAGTTTTGCAACAGCTGAAAACTTCTTGAGAAATGTGTTTGTTTTCTTCTTGAAATTGAGGAATATTGAAATGAAAATAGATATTCTGACTGAAGTTTCTGTGGCAACTAGCAAGTTAAAATATGAAAAAAAATTGGCACAAATGATACAAGACTGCAGTTAAGTCTCTGGTATTTGCAGTTAATATGACAGTTGCTAACTGTTCGGCTCCTGACAGAGATGTGTCCCCCCCATTTCTTCTTCTTCAACATTACAAGATAAGAAGAAATAAGCTTTTGCGATGTGGATGTGATTGCTAAATTTATTGAAGGGACCTAGGGAAACTGTCCTTAAAAAGTTCCCTTATTGTGTGGAAAAAATTTGTATTTCAAGGTTTTGTTTTGTTTTGTTTTGTTTTTTTGTGATGTTTTGTTTTTGTCTTTTTACTATCTCTATTGTTTCCCAGTGAATAAATTAATTTTGTAGATGATATGCAGTGGAAATACAGGTAAAATAGTTTTATCCTTGTACAATTCTGTGTAAATGAGATCCATGCCAGTTAGATTGCTATTCCTTCATGGTCATCTTTCTGTCGCAGGACAGAATTTACTCTCTTTACCCTTTCAGTATATTTCCTCTGCCTTCAAATACCTCCAGGGAGAGTGTATTCACACATTGCTACCGGTGCTGCTCACCTCACCCTGCCACTGCTAATACTGAGCGTGGGTGAGTCATCTGCTCCCAGATTGCCGTACTGGCACCTTGCAACACAGGGAACTGGCACAGGACAGAGCAGCTCAGCTGAGGGAGCACACTGTGATAAAGGTGCCTTTGTCCTACGCATTCCTGTCCTGTGCAAAGCTCCACCACAGTGAAAAGCTGTTTTCGAATTGGTTAAGTACAAACGTGAATTATGCACCTGCAAACACATATACATATTTTTTTTAATTTTTGCATATTAAATTCTTAAATATTTGAGCCTGTATGCGTAGGAGATTGAACTTGAGTTTCGTTTATGTCCAGGAAAATCAAAGGTCCAAACAGACAGAAACCATGACACGTTGCTCCAAATGTTAGGTTGATCTCAGACACTATTGAATGTGCAGTCCAGCACAAACACTTCAGTAAAGGAAGCTTGCTTCTGGCAGATCTACTGGGCAGCAAATTAAACAAATTCCTCATGAACCATTTCTGAAGGATATGGGACAGACTGTTGTTCAGTTGTTCCACTTACTGTGCAGGTGTATAAGTGACATTTCAAAGCAGAGATGGAACTGGCTGTGTAGTGTATAAATCGATAAAAGTATTGTGTGGTTTCTTGTTTTTCTTAGCAATTTCTATCAGTCATAATAATGATTAAAGCTTTCTGGGAAATGTGAAGCATCCGTGAATCATTCTATGGAAGCTGATGGCTCTCTCTAGATGTCTCATACACGTGCCATCCACAAATAACCTAAACCAAACTGGAGCCCATAGGCTCCTTCCCTGCTGTATAGAGGCGACACACTGCAAAACAGACACGGTAGGAACCACGTGGGAGTAAGCTATGCAACTCCCTTGCCTCCGTACTTAAAAGACCTTTTCTTTTGGTGGCATTTTTGCCACACCAGCCGCCTTTCAATATCGACTGACAAGAAGGCTCTTAGTTAATGGCTGCAACTGTTTCCTATTCTCAGTTGCAGAGGGAAAGGAATCAGGGGGTGACTGCAATGCTGTTTGACAGTCTGTGTCATTCTGTGCTTCTACATGTTTCAATCACCTTTTTTTTAAGCACCATCATAAACAGTAGAGCTGATGGCTGAGTGATCACTCTGTAAGTGAATAAGGAAAGGAGTGCTTTACTTTTTGAAACCTTGCTGGTTCTCCAGATGATCTCATCTATGAGGTCAGGTTCCCAAATTTCTTGTGCTAGTTCAGTGTCATGTGTTTGAAAGATGGACCTGTTTTAAAGAGGATGTTGTCTTTGTACCTCAGAGATACTATACAGAAAGCAAAAATGTGATTCACTAGGTTGTGTTAACTGTATTTGTGTTATCATCCGTTATTATTTCAATATAGGTAATCTTTAGAGAGCCGTTCACAACTAAAGAATGAGGCTTAGTGTTAATTTTTCAGGAAGAAAATAGTATCCTTTGTCTCAGGACAGATGGTTATAGTAGAGGAGAAGCAGGTTCTACTGTATATTCTCCATTTTTCTGAATGTTGCATAAACTTTGCCATCGTGACTGCATTGGCCAGTGTCCCAGTCCTATCCAGAAGAAGCACATTCGCTGTATGTGACTGTCAACCCAGCACACATTGGTCCTGTGATGGTTTGGGTATGTTTCCAGCACAGGTGTAAGGTGCAAGCTCCAGGTGAGAAGGAAACCCTTCTCCAGCAGCAGCACCTGGGGTAGGAGGTCCTGGCAGCTGTAGGCTCACTGCACTGGAACTGGTGTGAAGCTCAGTGAATTCAACAGTGATAACTATTAGTGATCCCTGTGGTGATTCTCTCTTTACAGCCAACAAGAACTGTTTGACAAGAGAGAGATGGTTTCTAGCCTGGCATTCTTCTTCACGTTTCAAGACTCAGCGAACACAGATTCTTAAGTCTCAAGATATCTGCTTTTTTGGAGGTCAATCCTTTTCTCTAGAGAGAGTGCTAAGCCCGAACGCACAGTGAAAGAAGCCCAGTAAATCTGTGATGGCCTTTTATTAGTTGTGTGTAGCAGATAAATGGGTTTCTGTTCAGTTACACAGAGGGTAGACTATCAAGGACTTACGGGCAGAGCATAGTCACATTCAGTATCATTGTCTTTGATATAAAGATAAGGATGCCTGGATGAAAATATGCAAGACTGCACAAGATACAAAAGTTAAACAAGTCATTCAAGGGATTGTAACGTGCTGGTTAGTATTGTCTCCTTGAGCACACATTTAGGTATTAACCTAAAGCACACATTTAGGGGCACACATTTAGGTATTAACCTAAAGGAACAAACCCCCTTTTCAGATGTGTATATAATAAATCATTACCAACTAGTACCTAATGAGGTTTATTTTATTATAGAGACTTAGGGTTAACTTTAACTTAATTTATTTTCACATAATTTTTGGATAAAGGTAACCTTCTTATAAACTTCCTTCTCAGATATGGATATTTCTATACTTGATTTTTCTTCCAAGAGTATGATTGAAAACCTTCAACTCATTTTGGACCCGAAGGAAGGTGAAATAACAAACTTCTTGTTTAATCTTCAGGGGTTTTTGTTTGTTTGCTTTTGAACATGAGTGAGATACAACAAAAGAGGGAGAGAGAGAGCGCACATTTGTTTGCCTCTTACTCAGAGTCATTTAAACCACTATGTTGTGTGGATGGCTTCTTATGTGTCTAGAAAATCCGTGGTTTTCTCTCAGAATCCTACAGTTCACTGTTTTTCGGGTTGTGTGTTAGCTAAGAAACTAATGTAGAAGTGTTAATTTATTGCAGTAGCTCTGAATAAGATGAATATGTGTTGGATCCAGAATGTCTTAAATATATATTTTATTATAATAAACACATTTAATATTTCACTCTGGAGTAACTGTGAAATACATTGATAACTAGTATTATCCCCTCTAGCTCACACTCCGTGACTGTGACCAGAGATTGGATTTATGTCACTTCCCTGTAGATACTCACCTAAGCACTTTAGTAAAATTAATTACTCCGTATTTGTCTCTGTTTTATATATTCGCTCAGAAACAGTTATATAATTGGAATACATAATGGAAATGCATGAGTTCCAAAGTCATGCACTTGTATTTTTGTACATTTAAGAAGGTGCTATTAGCTGCATACTCAGTTAAACAGAAAGCAAGCACCTCATGTAAGTTGTTTGGTAGTCACAAGTTAACCATCTCTTAAATATTTCATACTATATTTCATACCATTTATAAGAATACCATTTATAAGAAATCTGATAGACTAAATATATGAAATGAAAAATTTTAATTGTCCCTGTTAGTGTTGCAAATAATATTAATGTAATTATAACTGTCAGTCTTTCCTTTCCTTCTTCCTTATTCCCTCCCAGGAAGAAAAAAAAAAAAAAAAGGGTGGAGGGGGGTAGAAATAACATTTTTCAAACTATTACTTGTGGATTATTTGGAAGTCCTTAAATGTTTCTCATTATTTTCCTTTGATTCCCAATATTGAAATTTCTTTTACCCCCCCACGTTGGAGATTATTTTGTGTGCTTGCATAAAACACCCCTTCTGCCATGTGAATCTCTGCCTCTTGTTGACTCCTTAGATAGAGATAAGCTGGTTAAGTGTTCCTTAATCGGTTCATTCTCAACAGTTGCTAGAAGTTATTAGGAAACATTATATAGTTGCATTACAGAAACCAATAAGATGTATGTTTTATACTCTGTATTAGTAAAAAGAAGTTTATTCTCAACTTTCCTGGCATATTAAGAACAATACAAATGACAGTTCATCACGGATTTTACCTGTGGAGCTAGCAGCTCGTTCTCTCTCAACCATTGTATTCATCTAACCTGCACAATAATTGTAATAGTGTTGAAATGCACTTGTTATTTTACATCATTCTTACATTGGAGCATCATCAAAGTTACACCACTGTAAAATATTAACTTTCCAAACATCTTGAAAAATGTAGCCCATCTTTTAAAATCTCCTTCTGAAGTATTTTATACTCAAATATTTTTCTTACCTGTTTGCAAACATTTCAGAGTATCAAGTGGATACAGTAAGCTATTAATTGTTCATACTGCAAAAATCTGTGTTAAATCACTATATATTTATGTCCAAGGTGCTGCATTTATTTCTTTGCTGACAAATGTTGTTGGGCCTCTTAGAGAACATAAAGCTTTCAGTCACTTTGCTGTAGACTTCTGTAGTGATTGTCCCTAAATGCCTTACTATGAACAGGAGCTAGCTACCTCAGTCAATTGATGCATGTATTTGAAGGCTTCAGATTAAACCTAATGTAATGCAGTTTTAGGACACCAATTTATATCTGTTTTTGCACCCTCTCCTAGCATAAAATGTAAGCATTATTTATGTGTAAATATTTTTTAAAAAATAACCAAAACAGCAAGGTGAGGGGGAAAAAAAACCATACACCACAGCACAACAGAAACATGTGAAATATTTTCTGTAAATATAATAAGTACCCTCTTCCAATGAAGGACTGAATAAAGAGATAATTCAAACATGCAAGTTTATTTCAAACATTTCATGCAGGATTATTTATATAGAAAATTATGTGAATCAAAAATATTATTAAATTGCTCATGTATTTGCTACATATTTAAACTAAATTAACTTATGGTGCATTTCATGGAAAAGCCAAATAATCCATAAATATTTTAATCATTTGCTGTTTAACAGTCTCAGAGTTCTTAAGACTTTTGAATCATCTGCACCTCTTTTACAAAAGCATTCAAAACTGTAATTTATGCAGATTTGTTCTAGCTTCAAAGATTTATGGTACTGTATATACTATTCTTTACTATTATTTTTACAGTGGATAAAATCCTGTTTCTCAGATGAGTGTCTTGGAATCAGTAATTTGTCACTGGTTATAAAATATAGAAATACTAATTAGAATAAGTGTTTTTTAGATATTTATAGCCTTTACTAGAAAGGGGATCTTGCAGGGGCTGAAATGAAGGATGCAGAGAGAAAACAGAGATATTGTTTGCTTCAAATACTTGCCAGATGTTCTATGACATGATATATGATGAAAGAATGAAATATATTCTAGAATAATTTTATTATAATGGATATAATACTCAGAGGCTTCTCAAGTTCATAACACTTCTATCTTACTGAAAATGGTTCATTTCAGTCTTGAAACAGAAAGATACATAAATAAACACAGTGTCAAGAGTTGGACTGAAATGAGCTTTTGGTAGTTCTTCATATAGATTATATTCCAGACAGATCTTCCAGCCCTGTTCATATTACTTAGGGAACTGTCCCAGCTTCTACTAGAATCATCAGGACTCTTGCAAATAAAGAAACATGGACAAGGATTATGAAATGTGATCCTGAACATTGGTTCTTGTGTATAGACTTCTGGAGGTAGAGATGTAATAAAGGATTCTTGGTTTTGCTGAGCACCATGAAGAGATGGCAATGAACCCTTGCATGCAGAAAAGCTCTGGACCTCAGGTACATTGTGACTGAAAGAGCTGGGTTGCTACTTTGAACCTTGGAGAAAGAAAGTCTAAGTCAGCAGTTGCATCATGTCACATACAGTAACACAATGGGTATGTCTACTTGCAACAACAAGAACAAAATAAAAACTTTTATTCACAGGCTGCACAATGTTAGTTTGCACGGGGAGTAGCTGTAGCATAAGCATGGATGTTGTATTTTCCAACCAAGGGAGGCTATAGTCTAACAGATTCATTAGAATGCCTGCTGTCAGAGTTTCATGGCATGGTGTGTGTCTGTTCCCAGTACATTCATCTCCTTCCACCTCACTATTGGTAATTTTACTTTCCATAGCCTCATTCTAACTTGATAACAGTAAAATAACCCATCCTATTAAAATTAAATAAATCTGAAAGTATATATTTGGTTCACCTAAAAGGTTTCCATTTCCTCCACTATTTTGGCAGCTTTGTGTTTATTAGTTCTTGTATATAGTAGGTATTATATTTATCTATATCCATATAAATATATAATCTTAATCAGCTCTGCCATCTTTTCATATATGTATTAATACATGTAATATATGAGACAAAATAGTTTAGGCAGTTGAGAAAAAATATTATGCTATAGGACAACTGTAGGAAAAATAACAGTTTAATGGCAGCTATTTTTATCCTCTTCATCCTATTTTCCAGTATAATTATTTCTGGATCAGTGTCCTCCTTTCTGCATGCAGGCTTCTGTGAATATACTATATTTTTTTCTTTTGCTGTAATGTATCCTTTTAATTTGTTTTTCCCAATTTTTATAGCTACCCTTTCTCCATTTCTCACAAAAGCATTCATAGCATTTCAAAAAATCTTGCTTAATGCTTATATTATTTTGTAAGCACATTATTTCCATTTAGACATGTCAGCCCTGTCTGGGAGTATTGGTATTTCTAATTGAATCCTAAACATGATTGCTCTTTCCTGCAGTGCTACAGGATATCTATGCAAAATGCTACAGTTGTAGATAAGATACAGAAGATATTCCCCTCAGTTTAACCAGTGTGTTGGGTCGTGGTGTCCTTAAGGTCACAAACTAAATTCAGCTTTCTGAAGTCCAAGTGCTGGAGTATATGGGAAGAAGGATGCTGATTTCCTTTGAAATGCTTTGAGATCAATGGATGAAACTGATGATCAGTAGATGAAAATGGTTGTGTATAATTTCTGAACTGATAAAACTGGCATGTTGTGTTTGCTATGTGCCATGTATGGGAGCTAGATTGGATAAAAAACAGCTCCTGCCCAATAAATTTTCAACAGAGAAGGCAATTCCGCTCTCTGTACAATGTATTACTGTGGTTATCTTTTTCATATTTGTTACCCAAAGTTTAAGTGAATAGAGTTCTCTGTCATCAAACTCTCAATGTTTTCCCAGGTAGTCTTTCCTTTAAAATAGTGTTTGAAAAATGCTACAGCAGTAATTTTAGATTACCTTACTCTGTTAACTTTTGCCAGCTTCCATTGTGCACAATGGATTCTGTTCACCTTTATATGCCAGCCAAATCAGTGTCTCTCTGCAGACTCATCATTGTACATCTTTCAAGCCTCAGCTATTTCTGGTTTAGCTTAGCTACCCCAAAATCTAAAATTATTAGTGATGCCCCTGCTTATGTGTTCTATTCTAATTATAATAATTTTGAGTGTGAAGCTACAAGCCCATATGTTTAAGCTCACATAAATGCAAGACTACCGACACATTAGAGAGAACTAGCACATATAAATTTTGCCTCATGAGAAGCTGACAAGAAGATGGAATAGTCTCATAAAGGTCCAGGTCTTACTCAAATTTGTTTCTATGTAGAACTTCCTTTAGAAGTCCACACTTGTGATGAAGGGCAAATTATAGTAATAGCCAGATGGAAAAATTCTGACAGTAATAAAATTTTGTACTGAAATCTGTTTATCAAAATAAATACTCTGAGGGAACTCTTAAGTTCTGTCCCAGCTGCAGAGAACCTTGAGCTTCTTCCCGTGAGGAGTGTCTGTAGGCTTCTGCAGCGCTTCTGACGCAGGTTCTCAGCAGTCACACTGTCTGCGAAACAGAGGAGGATGATCTAAGCCTTTGGGCTTGTGTCCTTCCAACAGCGGCTTGCTACTTGCCATGTCTTATGGGCTCCCGTTATCCACAGATCAGGAAAGCCCTCTTGGTCAGCTGCAATAAAATGTAAGCTTTGCAGAGAATATCTGTATTTCTGGATTTTGCTGTCCATCATCATAAATTCAAATGTCAAAATCCATTGCAAAAAAACCTTTTGCCTTTTCCTAGTCCAGTGTAACGATGATCCTGCCTTCCTTGTCCTGCCTTTCTCTTACATGTCTGCCTTACCGATTTAGATTATTTACCTTGCAGAGGTCTGTTGATAATCTTAGTTTCTACAGTGCCTAGTACAACTGGAACTTGTGCTGCTACTGCATGACAGCATTTATTGACAGGGTAACATTTATCCACTGAAGCTTTGAAAATTTTTAATCAGATACCTCATGGGAATTGCCAGCTTTCCTCAATAATGTATGTTTTAAATCGATGGCAGATTTAACAGCTAAATTCAATCAAAAATTCTTTCTGTGGGAGTATTGTAGAATGTCTGTCAGTTTCAGCAACCAAAGCCTACCAAATACTTCCAGTTATCTTCGTCTGGCAAGTAACGTTTTATCAATAGACAAAAATATTAGTTTTACTAACATTTCTTCCTGAGTAAAATACCTTCAGACCTTGGTCCTCTTTGTTCTGATTATTTCCTATTATGGCCTAAAATATTAAAAAAATACAAAGTCACTTTTTCCTCTTGCTAATATCATGATATTTATACCTTTTTTTTTTTTTTGGTATATCTGAGATAAGAAAAGGAGCAATATACTTTCACAAAATCATAAAATAATTTAAGTTGTAAAGGACCTCTGGAGGCCATCTGTTCTAGCCCCCTGATCAAAGATTGGATCCAACTCCAAAGTCAAATCAATTTGCTTAAGGTCAAACACACCTCAGTTCTGAGTGTTTCCAAGGATGGAGTTCCACAGCCTTTCTGGATAGTCTGTTCCAATGTTTGACCCATGTCTCTGTGTGTTTGTATTCCCATTTATCTAGCTGGAATTCCTGTCGTGCAGGTTGTACCTGTTCTGTTTTCTTTGTGTTTTATATTAGTGCATTAATGCTGTTTACCAGAAAGTAAAGAAATAATCCAAATCCTCTGAATGTATAACACAAAATTTATCTAGAAGTGGGAGATAAGGTGTAATTTGGGTTCAGTCTTCCTGTACTGGATCAAAAGTTAGTCCTCATCCGTGAAACTCTTACTGTGTTTGAAACTTAACCTTTCTCTCCACCCCCTCCAATCTACCAAGGGCATATTGCTGCTGACGGTCTGCCCAAGTTAGCTGAAATGCCAGAAAGCAATACAACTGCGTAATCAGCATTTGACACCATTTGTGAGCAACAGGAAATAATAATAATAATCTATGTCACAGGGTATAACAGAATGTGAACTTGTAGATGAAAATGGTAAGGCAGGGGAATGGGGTGTGATAATGACAGAGCAGCAGTGAGCCTTCTTTGTCCCACAGTGCTCTATTACAGTGCAGTTGTAGAAGAATTCCTACTGAATGTATCCTGAGTAACCAAGGGAGGGAAAATACTCTTAGAAACAACATTAATAAAAGAAAATACTGATATAGCTAGGTTTTGATAAATGCAGATACCTAATGAAACAACGGTCAACAAAAGTTGAGCAAAAGTTGATTGCTATACATCAACTTCATTTGTTTTCCTATCTCCATCTACTGGAAGGAGGCTATATTACACAATTCCCTGCAATTGCAGTTGTAGTTAGTAAACTTTAAGACTACTTAAGTGCTCAGCTAAATTTTTATGTTTTGTTTCATGTTAAATAACTGCAATAACCAATTAAGATAACATGCATGAGAACCAGATTTTTTTTTGCCTTGAAAATATAGTTAGTAATCTTATTTTCAAATTCCTCTGCCCTGTAATTGGCACAAAGTTTTGGAGAGTAGCAATGGAAATTAATTCTGTTGATCACCAGTATTAAGGCATCACTGATTTTTATTGATTTTATTTTGGTTCATAGCACTAATTGATTTTGTTAGTAGTAAATTGCACTTATTAAAGCATTTAGAAAAATATTTAATTTATTGCAATAGCAGTCTGTAAAGTTTAACTGTTTGACAATGACTAGAGCAGCAAAGCTTGCTTCTCTAAAAGTAAAGGCATTAGTGCTTTAAAAATGGGTTAATGAAACGTGTGCAGTTTTCCATACCCTTATCAAAGTTACTTTACCTTTTATGGCCACTATATATTTCCACAGCTGTGGAAATTTTGGTCATGTTCCCTCATTTCTATATCCACAATGTGCTGAATTCCCTTTTGATAAGTAAAACCAACATCTTTCTGACATCTTTAGCTCATTGGACCGATTGAGCTTTACATGACTATTCTGCACGACTATTACTGGTCACAAGTTCTGGAGGCACTAGAAATTCCTCGCAGGGGAGCTGCTGGTCTTGAACCTTGCTTTTTTGTGGTACACCAGAAGCCCAATTTGACTAAGTGTACAGAGCTATTTGAGAAGAATATCTTTATGCCCAGCCTTTACTCTGTGCTATATTTTACTAAAATATTTTTATCTGAGTAAAAACTATGTATACAGGTGTTCGTTCAACTGCATGTGAATCCAACCAGTTATCTGACTCAACTCTTGCCTGAATTTCCCAGCTTTTTTTAACTTTTAACTGAACGTAGTTACATGAGTAACTTTTGCTCATGAGGAGGTCCGATCCTGGTTTTGGGGTTTTTTGTTTTGTTTTGTGTTTTGTTTCATGTTTGTTTTTTTTCATAAACAGAGTCTGAAAATTTTACTATTTTCTTCAAGAAGATGATCGGTGTAGTATTTATGTGTTTTCTTCTATCTGAACTATGATCAAACTGAAGTTTTGATGTGCATTCATTACATACAAATTTGTTAATTTTGATCCAAAGTCAGTAACAATGATATAAAGATCATTATGATAACAAGAAAATTATGTTGCTCTCTAATTGCCTTGTGCTGAATTTTGCAATTTAATTTTATTTCAACAGTCAAGTAAGATAGATGTAAGGTAACCAACTGAAATGCAGATATTAGTGCATTTGTGTTTCTTGACATACTTGGCAATAAAGCCTTGGTTTCAAGGCCAGAGAATTGCATGTGCATCAAAATTGAGTTTTGAATTCTATTGTATTTCAAGAACTCATACCAAATGTTACGACTTACCTCAGCTGGCCCAGCCAGATACAAAAATACGGCTTCGTGTGGAAGTGCTATGAAGTGCATAGATTTTGCTGTCTGAAGCAGGAATAGCTTTTCCTAAGGAAAAGGATATCCATGCCTTCAAATTTAAGAACTGTATATCTACTGACTGAGCAGGAGCCTTAAAATGAGGCTTTCCTTTGGAAGGACAATGACTTACGGTATGATGGATGATTTCTGTCTGTATGATATTACAGATTCTCACTCATGCAAATATAGAAGAAAACAAAAGATTAAAATGACCATCAGTATTCAAAAAGCAACTATTCTTGGTATATAACACGCAATAACTGGTATTCAACAGCTGAGAAATATATGGCTGAAGTATAACAGCTTTTCTAGAACTGTGGTGTTTATTCAGAAATTCATTAATTAAGGACAGCTCGTCCCTTCTCTATTGCAAAGCATGAACTGTGAGGTCTAGCTATTATCTCTGTTATATAATTGATATATTATTTACAAAATTTATGATAACCCTCTTGAGATCTGACCCCTGTGCAAATCAGCAAGGTATGAAAGGAAGGAGAATGCCTGCGCAGCACTCCTGTTCTCCAAGGTACATTTTGTAGATTGATTTTTGCTTTTGTAGAGTATAATTCATGCATGTTATGTTGAAAGTCCTACTTGAAATTGTTGACAGCCTGAACTTCTGACTGGGTCAGTCAACAGCAGCATCTGTGTGCATAGGTGAGTTGTATACACTGAGGAAAGTAATTTTACTTTTAGCAGCTGTCTTTATGCCGAAGTATCAAAACAGAATCCTAATAAAAATCTTTTGTATATTCTCCATTTCTAGGAGCTATTCAGTGTATACTACAAGTGTAGGCAATTTTCTCCCTCTCTGCAAAACTTGTTGCATCTACTGAAACTGTCTTTGCGTAATTCCTAAAATCCTGTAATGTCATTCAGCAAGCAAGGTCTCAATTCTGTGATTACCTTTCTAGCAACATTTAAATAATCTACCAAAAAATGTTTTTAGTAAGCTTTTCTGATCTTTCTACTTCTTCTAAATCTTATTACCATTCCTAATTTTTCCAATAAGAAATAGGTCTTTAAATTTTTTCCAGGATCATAGCAAAAATAAATCATTCAATTTAATGAAACATTAAACGTGGAGCTTAAATGCGGTTCAGTAAAATAATTTCACGAGAGACATGATATGATAATGATTTATCTTGGAACCTGTGGAGACCTTTTAGGAACTGTCTTGTCTTTTTCAGTACAACTCTACCAAAAGAATTGGGGGACTGGTGGGTGGTGTCTGTTTGTTATGTTTGCTTTCTTCTCATCGTTGGTTATTCAGATGATGATTAGGGCAGAAGATACCTACTTTGCTTGAATAATGACAATGATGACTGAGGAAAAAGAATAAGATTTTTGGAATAGATCTGACAGTGCATAAAACTATAAAACTAAAAGAAGGTTGCAGGTGGACTAAAATAAAAATATATCACCTTTTTGATATATCTTCAACAGCTGTCTATAGTTACGCCTATGCCGCATGTGTACGCCAGTCCCCATAAAGACAGTTATTTGTTTCATCACACTGATGCATTTATGTTCAATACAGGTAAATATACTTGTGTGTATTCAAGTTAACTGATTTTTCTCAGCTTCCATATCTCAGGCTTAGGGTCTTTTCTTGCTTCTTCGAACTGATAAATTTGTCAGCTTCATCAGAAAATGCAGTTTAGGTACTTAAATTTTATTCTTGAGGGAAATAAGAAAGATTTTTAACTCCTAAAACTGTCTTAATAGGACAAAAGGAGACTTGAAAATTCAGATAAATTTTTCTTATTTAAAGAACACTGCCATTCTGTGAGAACACTTAGAATTCAGAAGTCTTTGCAACATAAGCAAATTCTCCTAATAAATTTGCTTTGAAATATCCAAACTGGCAGCTGAAAGGGTCTGGGCTTTTTTAGAGAACATCCAGTAACTTTCAGAAAAGTGTTCTGGCTTATATCAATACCTTCAGAAACTCAGTCGTAATGTGAAGATGTTGAAGCAAACGTCTTCAAGAGGTGATACACGCAACTTCAGTACTTCTGAATTTTTCTACCAATGGGTGAAAAGTAACTTTTTTTAAAAATCTGTCTACAGCTTTTCTGTGGTTATAAGCAAACTTATAAACTATTATGAAATATTTATCAAGTAATGAACCCTTTAATATGACTTATTCAAAAGAAGGCAGGAAGCTGGGAAAAGGTTTTAAGAAAAGTTTTGAGGTTTTGGATTTTGCATTTTAGAAAGGATAATTGGCAAACCAAAATCGAAATAAGATTTATTGATTAATAAATAAGGAATTATGCTTAATAAATAAGGAATTATGTAGGATCTGATATGTGATCTAATTCTCACATCTTTTAGAGTTACTGCAGACAGTGCTAAGGGAAATCCTTATTGTTCACTATTATATAGAGGGTTTAATCCTGAATTCTTAAGGGAAGGGAGGGAGAAGGAAGGAGGGAAACATGAAATCCAGATAGCTAGTGGAATATATTATTTAATTTTTTTTAAAAATGACATGTGTTTTCAGACTAACAATTTAGCCTCAAAATATGTGTTTCCATAATGCATCACAAAGAAATTAATTACTGGAAAAATATTAATTGTTTAGACTTATAGAAAAATTCTTCCTTTTCTCAATGTTCTCATCTCCAACAGAGTGTAGTAGCAGAATTCATTTGCAAACTTGCTTGCACAGTAATACAAATAATTTTCCAGGAAATAAGGTTGTTAGAAAGTTCTGTTGCTTTCTATGTAACTTCCAGTAACTTTAATGGCCTGATTTGAAGCCCGTTGAAATGTTTTCCTTCTGAGAACATGGATCAACCCTTAATATATCATATGGAAGTCAATTTCCAAAATTCCCATTTCCTTTTACTGCAGACAAGCTTAAAGCCTTCTACTTTGTTCCCAGACAAAACAAAACAGCTTTGTTGAGCTTAAGCCCCTGAGTTATAGCCTACTGAAGGGGGAATGTAAGTAAATATCGTACATAAACTTATTTATCAATGTGATAAATAACCATTTTTTTGATAATTTATGGATTTCCTCTCTGAAGTGCATACATAATGCTACTATCTTAAAGTAACTAAACCCGATTAGAATATTTTATATGCAAGATAACACCGTCCTGAACACAGGACTGTGTCATTCTTCAATCTAGAACACTGTTGTATCATCAGGTATCCCAGAGACTAATAACAATATTTTTAGTGCCTTCAGGTTTCAAAAATATTTTAATTGATACATTTTTCTAAATCTTTAATGGTATTTGGCTGTGGAAATTCAAATTAATTATTACCCATCTCTTAGCTGCCAATTAACCATTTATTCACATTAAGAGCTACCAAATACTTTGGCCTAAGAGAAGAAAATATTTTTTTTTGTTTGAGGTTTTTTACCCCAATTAAAATTACTATACATCTGGTAACATGCGATAAGTTCCATAAATCATAACTCAAGGGAAAACGACACTTACAGTAATTAAATTGTGATTCTCAACTCTATCATCTTGCAAAGGTTTTGTTCAAGATTCCAGTGTGAGTCCCCTGATCATTATAAAACCTCTAAATTTATTGCTTAGAAAAAGTGGGGCAATTCTTCCTCTACTGATCTACTTTCTTTAGTAACACAAAACGGTTAAGCTATAGATGCTTTGTGCACACAGTTATTATGTTATTATAGTTATGAATTTGATTTTTTTTTTTAAAAAAAGTGATGTTCCAGGTTTCCAGAACTACTTCTTTAGTAACACAAAACGGTTAAGCTACAGATGCTTTGTGCACACAGTTATTATGTTATTATAGTTATGAATTTGATTTTTTTTTTTTTTAAAAAAGTGATGTTCCAGGTTTACAGAACTACAATTCCAGTTCTTGTATCAATCAACTGGATTGCTGAGGCGTTGTCATCCTTCCCCCAGTTTGTGGTAGCTCAAAAGCGTCCAATTCCAAGTGTCACTTTTCTCCCTGGTGTGAGCAGAATGGAGCACATTTGTAAGTTGATAAAGGTGTCACGTTACTAATGAAGCTCATTAGTGGGCTCAGGATGAGCATTATGTAAAGATTTACTAAATTCTTGCTGTAATTATGTCATCACGAGAGTATTCGAGGTAAATAACAAGACTGCTTGTCTTCATCAGTAGATAGGGTCATGAATGTAACTATATGGAGACTTTTCCAGTACTCTGGTGCCTAATAGATTGATTTAAGGTCATTTATTCAAATGTTCTCATTACTCCCATTTTTACTGCAAATATCTTTTTCTTGATCATGGGAAAGTTTGGCATTAGAGATCCACTTATGACAGCAAAACTTAACCAGATTTGGTTTTATAAGCTGCAACAGAATCACACCTTCCTGGCAGGTTGTTTTGGTTTTTTGGGGGTTTTTTGTTGGCTTTTTTTTTTTTTTTTTTGGTTGGGATTACTTAATTTAGGCAGCATGCAAAACCTGCTGCTATGGTTTAGGCCCAGCTGGCATCAAGCACCACACAGACACACAATTCACTCCTTGCCTCCCCTGCCCATCCCATGAGATGGGGGGAGAATGGGGAGAACAAAAGGTAAAACCTAATGGGTTGAGACAAGGACAGGGAGGGATTGCTCATCACAGGCAAAACCAGACTCATCTTGGGGAAAAAAATTAATTTAATTTGTTACCAATCAAATCAGAGTAGGATAAAGAGAAACAAACCCCACAAACCCAATACACCTGCAAACATTTCCTTAGATTTGTATAGTCATCCTTTTCTCAGGTGATGGCCACCAACTTATGTGGAAGCAGAAATTCTATTTGTTGCTACCAGAAGTATCTATGGTTGAAAAAGAAAAAGTATCTCTGGTAGAAGATGCTAGGCTTTTTGGATGAATGTGCATGACCAGAACCTAACTTTGGATGGTTAATGTTTTCTTCTAGAGTTTCAGACACCATTAGAAATTGCTTCTTTCCCTTTCTTCAAGTAAGAATAAGAAGACCCTTAGAATGGAAAGCTGTGCATTTATAACTAAGGTACCTGAAGGGTATGTATTTTAGAATCTTCTCTTATAAAACTAAAACATAATTTTAAAAAATATTTTTTTAAATAAAAATCACCTTACTGAGTTCTGAACTGTTTTCTGCTACCTTTCACTCTTTACTTCAAACTTCTATAACAAATCTGATCTACTTTATCAAAAATTGATGGGAAGGTGACTTTGGAAATTAGTAAGCTTGTTAATCAAAACTCATTGCTAAGTGTCTGTTTTACCTATCTTGCAAGTAGTCCTTCTTCTGGGTAACACATTTGATTTTTTTTTTTTATATACCATTTATAGTAAGAAGTGTTGACTGTGAGTGACCAGGTACAGGCTGATGCTCTTTTAGCAGCATTTGTCCTAGCTTTAGATCTCAACCTCTCAGACAAGTTTTCAGTGGCTGGAGACAAATTCCCAATGTAATTGGCCACAGCTGAGTCACATAGCATGAGGCAGAGGGTACTGTTAATGGGGAAAATAAAGTCCCTTCTGTTGCATCAGATCTGTCTGATAGGAGCACATGCCCTTACTTGTTTCCCATTTTACAGTATCTTGTTCTGATCTGAAGGAGGCTTTGAAGTGAGAAGAGGTGAGTGGTGGGTATCCAGCCCTTGCAGCGTGAAGGGAGGAGTGCAAAAGCCATTCTCATTGTATGTGTCCTGTTAGCCACTCAGAGCTCCCAGGGCAGAGCCTGACGAGAAAGATGGCTTAATACATATTTTTCTTTCAAAGCATCTAGGTCTAATAATAAGAAAATGACTTTGCTATTAGATTGTAAATTCAATCTGAATTAAGAAATCCAGAAGTAAATTGCCCTCTCAGATATATGTGTGATGATAGTCTCACCTTTTCCCCCCTTCCCCACCCTCGGACATCATTTGGTATAACATGCTCACAAGACAGTGATGATGAAATGAATGTAGTCAAATAATTATAAAATATACTTTATTTTTGAAGTCATAAAACTAAATGAAGACTTTGTTTTGTACAATGCAGGCTATATATTCAAAATTTTAAAAAATTCTGGTTTGAAGTTGAGAGACTTCAAAGGAATATGACTTCCATGTTGCAAGATACTGTACTTTTTAGTTACTTCACATAATGTTTTCAAATGAGCCATTTCTTCTTAACATCTCAAAGCTGGTGTGATTGATAGACCAAAAGTTCTATAACAACTAGACATGTTGTCCAGCAATACTAAAGACCAAGAGGTGGGTTTACTAAGGCAAGATCTATTTAGGTGCTTTGACGATACAGTCAGATGCTTAACAGAATTATTTAAAGGCAATTTAGACAGCAGTATCTACTTCCCACTGAATTTCACTTAGTCACTTCTGTAAATCCCATATGTACCTTTTACATCTTTAGGCACTTTAAATATCTAGCCCAAAGGCTGTTGAATAGCTGAAATCTATTAAAACTCTGGGCAGGCTTCTGTTTTCTGCTGCTGGAAGAGAATAACATTTTTAAGGCTAGTCCCCAAATTAGTAAGAGTTTCAACCTTGGAGACTGTTTTTCAATGGGGATATTAAAATTGTTTGTGACATTTAGTCAGTCTGACCTGTTAGAAGCATCTGTACGTATTACTTTTCACTAACATAATTAGTTTTGTAAGAAATGTAACCACAACTCAGTACTTTCATCAGCTTTCCTTTTTCTCCTTTTGTTTTTTTCTCTCATTCAGATTTTAAACTATTAAACATTCCTGGATGAATACCAATTCTAATATTTTGTAAAATTAACAAATCAAAGTAAGTATATCTGTTTCCTCGTAGGAATAGAATTTTGTTAATATTTTAAGTAACAAACTCCTGCAAAATAGGAGAAATGAATTATAGTGCTTGGTGTTGGTTTTTTGGTTTGGTTTGTTTTTTTAAAAATGTATATAGTAAGCTTTTCACTTTTTTAAGCTTACACAGTAATATGGACTAGGGATGAGTAAAGCCTTCACTGACGATATTTCAATTCAAAAACAAGCATCCAAATCCTGTGATGAGTTTATTTAACAGATGACTCATAACCAGCACAATGGGAAACATATCTTCATATACAACCGTCTGTTATGATGCCATGCCAGAACACAGAAGGGGAGAATGGACAGTGTTTTTCTAGTCTCAATTGATATTGCCATTTGTTTTTCTTGATATTATCCGACTGAATGCATGAAAGAGGGTTCCAAATGCATCATATAATATCTTAAATCTGTGCACAAAATATGCAAGGCTTCACAATAAATATAAATCTTCACTCTAATAAAGGTAGATGTGACTGAAGGATAAGATTAGTGAGAGTGCTAGTATGGTCACGCTGACACTATTTATTCTTTTTTTAAGCACCTGTTCTTATAATGAACCAATTCATATAAAACCCAGAAGCTTATAGCCTACAAGACCATATTCATACTTTAATGCTGAGTTTTCAGGCTAGAGGGGGTTTTTATTATTAATCATGAAGGGTGTCTGAAGATATAATTTTATTCAAAACACAGAACATTGTTGCAACATTCTCCATGGCTCATTGGTACGTGTATTTTAGTACGGAAGTGCTGTTTGCAAGATTATTAAAGAAAAGGTAACATAAATTTGCATGCAAGTGAATATGCCCAGTAAATACTTGCATGCTTCCTGGTAGTTTTTCGGATAATCTATTCATGAAGTGAAAGAAATATCGGGTACCTTCAGTGATGTAGCTGAACTAACTGAAAGGTGTAAGGGGTGAACACATAGAGCAGTAGCACTTGCTAGTTCAGAAGTGAGCCAGTAGCATTTTTTTGCATACAAATAAATAAAGCAATTAAAAGGTGATTAAATAGTTGTGACTTCCAAAAAGATTTTATTAGAAGGGATTAACAATATACTGATCACTCCCACATAAATACGGAGTTGTAAATGGTTTACCAATTACAAACAAAAGCGTGGAGGAGAGTCTAATGGCTTATGGACGATATACAGAGATAGAGAGTGACCTTATTAACTCTGCAAGCAGCTACTGGATGTTTACACCCAGAAGAGGTTCTCTTTTTATTTGTTTTGTTTCTTCCTCTGCTATATTTTTCTGACTTGGGTTGAATACCATTTACTGGTTTACCAAGTGATTCTATGGCACTGTGAAACATTCTGGAGATCACTGTTAATAAGATGACACTCAACTCTACAGTAACTTTTTATCTAACCCAGATCTTATAGCTTTGCTGCTCTTGTGTTAGCTAATTGTTAGAAGACTGTGGAGAAAAGTGAAATAGCTGTAATTTACTGAGCCTCAAATAGGCCTTTCTCTCCCCTATGTGCCTTTAAAGAGATGCATTTAAATAAAAACTTAAATGACAAATGGTTAAGGAAAAAATGGAATACAGTAAGTTGCACCATCTTTGATAGAGCAGGTTGCAACACGATTCAGGTTTAATGCCTTCACAGACTTAAATGTTTTGGTGGTTTTGGTACCTGGTGTTCCTTCTGATGTACAAGTTGGAATGTAAGCACTTCAATGATTTTCAGAGCAAAAGACTCGTGCTGTCCTTTGGAATCTACACCACAACTATATATTGTCCTAAATCTACAAGAGTGGTTGCTGTATTCTTATGCTCAGTGGTGATTTGCCCTGATGCAAGGAGCTCCAGACTGGTCCATCAGGGGACGTTATTGATCATAGCAACAGTCTATCTGCTAATCTTAATGATTAATGACTGAGAGGACTGTCTGAAACTGGTTGGTTTATTTTGGTAGTCTACCAAGAGTGATAAATAAAACTCAGCATTGAAAGAAGCTGATGGCAAAGAATAGTATTTCTAGGAGAGTTATGTTCTGTGCTCATAGTACAAAGCATGGTATTTCTAATGTATTCATTTTACAGACTTGAAAAAGAATTTGACTTATCCTGCATCAGAATGTATATATGAGAGCTGACATTTTCATAAGGCTGCTGCTGATTGCAACACACTCCATTCTAGCTAATATAATCTATTTTGGTAACAGACATTTGGGTCAATCTGTTCTCATACAAATTCTTAATAAACACATTCTTTCCCCCCCCCCACCATGCAGTCTGAATAGATGGGAAAATGTAAAGCAAATGGGCGAACTAGAAGAATTGGATCTTTACATTTCCAAGAAATATTGTTATTGTTTACTACTATAGTATGAGGACTATAAAAATAAATCTTACTTTTTATTGTATTCTGTGAAGTTTTAAGGTACAATTTCAAAACTGTGTTTTCCGAGTCAAAGAATAAAAGCTGGTATTTCTGCAGACGGATGGCTAAGCATGTAGTTATCCTGTCTGCATGTGCAAACAAAGGCTATTGCAGCCTTATTGCCTGTACCTTGCTTTCAAAATTTGGCCTTCATTTTATTTACAGAACTGTTTATTAAATAATGTAAGAAGTTGATTCTGCTGTGCCTCTTTTTCACAAGGATTGTAGAATATAAATTAATTAGGGTTATGTTCTGAAACCATTTTATCTTACAGGAAGATTTAATACGAAGTACATGTAATTAAAATTAGAACTTGATTGCCAACTTCAGATCTGCTCTAATGCTTATATATTTGGTTATCTGAGAGAGTGCTAACATTAAATTTTTCAATAATTGAAAATTATTATTGCATTTAAAAATATTTAGCAACTACTGTACAGTTGTTAAATTTTCAGTTTGACTGAAATCATTAAAAATCATCTGAGTCTATAGTACATTTCAAACCCCTCAGACCAATCTGTGAGCTTGAAGAGTCAGTTTCACAAGCATCCCCCAACAGCTTGTGTCATTTAGCACTTCATAAAATAAAAGATAATTAAATGCCTTCAAGAAGGATTTTTCTTCATGAACAAGAAATATTCCTTTCTAACCACCAAAGAATTGCCCTGTAAGATATGATAATCAGAGGGCAAAGAGAAATAGTTCCAGTGACTGGAGTCTGTTCTGCGTGTTTGCGTGTGTATTGGTTTGGGGTTTTCTGGTTTGGTGGTTGTTGTTGTTTGAGTGTGGGGGTTTGGTTGGTTGGTTGGTTTTTTGTTGAAGGCAGCTTTGTAGGCAAAGCAGCTTTTTCCTGATGCAGAAAGCATTCCTCTCTTCTGGAGATCAAAGATTCAGATTTTGATGAATTCGCAGGAAAACCCAAACCTCAGGATCATATTAGATTCTGGGGACTGTGGTGTCTAGCCACCATGTGGCTTTGTGCTAAGAAACATGACCGACAGTCTCGGATCAGGAAAACTTCAAAGTCAGAGAAGCTGTGTCAAGATGCTTCTCAGGAAAACCTTCCTGTATCAGAGCCCATTATCAGGTATAAGTGCTTTATTCTTGATAATAGCCATTGAAAAAGGTCCCAATACGTGTATGCGCAATGCTCAGTGCCATTGTCACAGAACCTGTGTATTGCTAAATTCCAATTTGAAGTCTTTAAGTAATAGAAGCTCAGTTTGGCTCTTGGAGATTCATTTTGTCAAGATCATACTTTTCTGAGATATGTTAGTTAAAAGAAACAAGGACCTGAAATTCTGGTGTTAGCATAAAGGGGAAAAAAACCCCAAGCAAACAAAAAAACCCCAACTTTTTTTCCCCCATATATTCTGCTTTGAATGAATGAGAGAAGAGGGGAGAGAGATCTTCTCTAATGATTAATTTGATGACTCCTCCTTTACACTGAAGTAGTATTGATCTTTTTTTGCTTGGGTTTGTGGGTTTTATTGGCAGACAACTTCAAGTTCTACCATAAATCTATGTAAAAATCAGACTCTTATACTGCACTGTGACAAAGGTGGTTCATTCTTGCATGCATCACTGACAAACAAATATCAATTTAATAAAGTATTTACAAGGACAAAACAGAGAAAGTGTCCTAATTGGGATAATGAGATGCTGCTCTCATTTTCCATGGTTCCCCAGTGAAGGGAGGGGTCCATACTGTGGTTTATAGGAAGCAGAGCTTCAAGAAGGCTCTGTAGCCCTTTTGAGTCACTGAAGACAAGTGCTTCATCACCGTCTTTTAATTCTGCTTTGTTTTTTGGTACTGGTTTTGTCAATACTGATTTAGTGTTTGTAACATTATAAAACACAGTCCAAAGTATTGAAAAAAGTGGCAATGCGGCTGCGTTTTTGTGCATTTCTTTCCACTGTGTGCAGCCCATGTCGGTATCTTTGTTGGTTACCTTGGAAACTATCATGGGGTGAAGTTTGATTGGCTGCATTCTCCAATTGATTATTAAAGTCGTGGGCAGTTTCAAGTGGCAGACATCTCATAGGTTGCACTAAGTAAGTAGCACTAAATGATTCATAATGTAAGATTCTTTATTTTGAAGTAAGGCACATGAAGCAGTGCATCTGTATTGGCTTGAAAGTTTGATTGGAATAAGTAGTGGGCTGAAAAATTTTTTTTTTTTTTTGAAGCTATAGTGGGTTTGGGGTTTTCTTTTTTCCCCCCCACTTTTAACTCTACATTTCATGTCTATGAAAGCTATTCCTTGCTTTTTTTTCTGGTGATAGCTGCTATGGGGCATGCTTCTGGCATTAAGAGGGAGGAACAAAAAAATCACGAAACCCTAAGTAAAAAAAGCCCCAAACAATCCCAAAAGTCTACACTGAAAACAGGTCAGGTCTTTGTAAGAAACTATTTACTGTTGCAAAATATGATCTTGTATTTTATACTGTCAGAGGAATAGAAGCAGTTCACATCTTTTGAGCCGCTTATATTTTTCACCTTTTTTATGTCTTTACATCAAGATTATTTAATAGCCTGTCCTCGCATTGCTGACTTCATGAATACTGATAGGCTACAGAGCGATGCATTCAATATCCTTGAGTGTGCTTTGCTTACATTTACTTCAACAGTATGGAAACATATATTTTGTTTTCAACCAAAAGTTCACTGTTGCCTAAGGCCTCCTTATGTCAAATTGTCTTAGTTACTTTTGAAAAGGTGAATTGTGTGGCGTAAAGCAAAAAGCATGGTATCAATAAATACTTTAGAAAGTCATGGATAATGTATTTCCCCTGTACTTCAGACTTGTCTTCAGTATCTAGTGTTACTTGACCATCGTTGTCTGTCAAAAAAATCGGATATGTGATCTTAGTGAAGAGTTCTTATCACATTGTGAAGAAGTGATGTCCCAGATTACTCTAGGGTGCTTATATAATTATATAGGGAGGAAGGAATGAGTGTGAAGTAAAATTACTATACCATTTACAGATATATTTACTATCTTTATTTTTCAGCTGCTGCTTTCTTAGGAGTAGTGTTTCATTTTCATTCTTGAATGACTCCAATACTTTTTTCATAACTGTAGACACTTTTTCAATTCAGAAAATAAGGTATAGCTAAAGTACGTCTTCACCTCTATGCTCAACCCTGACAGTAATCAACAGCAATGGAACAGATTGCCCAATGAGTTTTTGCAGAATCCACCTTTGTAACTTTTCAAGACCTGACTGGATAAAGCCCTGAACAGTCTGCTCTGACACTAGAGCTGGCCCTGCTTTTAGCAGGAGATTGGGGTAAATGATCACTGATTTCTCTTCCAGCCTGAATTATCCTATGCTGTGAACCATCTCCACAATAACTGTCTCTTCTTTCCAGCTGGTGTTTGGCTGTAGCTTTTAGCTGCTGGTTTCCGTTACTCCTTGTCTTGCTAAAGAACTCTTGTATTTAGTGCATCTCTCATTGTGAGTGAATAGGTAAATACTACAAGCAAACTACCTCTCAGTCTGTTTCAAGACAAGTAGCTAGACAGATACTTAATTTGTCTACCCTGTGAGTGATTTGCTCCATTTTGCCCTGGACAAGGCAGGGCAAAAATTTTTAAATATTTTTACAATGTGTGAAGCTGGATGCAGAATTCCCCTTTCAGAGTTTTCAGTGTTGCCTGCAGAAGTCTGCTCTTCCTTCCTATTTCAAGTTGGTCAAAAATATTCTGAGGCAAGCTCTGAATCAGAAATATTGTGATCAAATCACTTTATATGCAATGTTGGTTTTTTTTTTTTTAATTTGCTGAAAATGGGATCTGATGCAAACTGCTGTCTTATTTCTTACAAATGTACTCACCAGTTGAACAGTCATATAATAAGCATAGACAGTCAGACACAGATATCTGCAGGGCTGCTCCAATCTCTCAGCTCTGCTGTAGATGTATCACTCATTCTTTTGATGCAGGAAACCCCAGAAATTCAAGGGCTAACCCCCCAGAGCAATCAGCTACCTTCTTCTGCATGGAATGCAATACTGAATTGTACTCATTTTTATGCCCTGAAAAAAAATTAAGTTTATTACATGTAGGTAATTACCTTCATCAACCAAATTTGTAATTTTTTTGGAAGAAAAAAATCAAGCTTTTTGTCCAAACTAATTGTCTCTAAAATCCCGTATCTGGGAATTAATTATTTTTCTATACTTTAATTTGTCAGTCTGTTATAGCAGCTTTCTGTTATTTTGCCCAGAAATGAAGTTGGGCATCTGGCCTGTGGTTACCTGATTAATCTCTCTTGGCATTTCTAGTGTGGGCATAACATTGGCTCTCTTCTAATCGTATCAAGTTTCTCCAGTTTTCCATGTTTTATTAGAAAATTAACACTAGCAGACAAGAGATTTCCTCTGCCTCCTCTCCTTTAGTACTCTTTGAGGTCTTTTTTTTTTGTTTGTGTGTTGTTTTTTTTTTTCTTCTAGATTTTCTGATTTTTATAATGTTTATACTCGGTAAGCTTTCCTTAGTATCCTTCCTAACAAATTCACTGTCAACTAATTCTTTTGTCATCTTCCTCTGCAACAACTTATCTTGGTGTTTTCTTTTCATATAAAACATTACTGTTTGTACTTTTTTAATTGTATAATGAATTATCGTATTATGAATTATGCCACCTGATAGTGTGTATATACTACAGCTATTTTTTTTATCCTTTCTACTTTTCACAAAATTACACTGAATTATTTAGAAGATCATGCTAAGGTTGATTGTACCTAGGAGGAAAAAAAAAAAGTCCAAAACTTATTACAAATGGCAGAATGGACTTTAGCAGTCCAGCTGTCTGGGAGATGATCTGAATGACCACCAAAGTCCAAAATAAGATCAGTTGCAGTCTTTTCTGGATTTTGAAAATGTCCTAGCACTTTATTACTCTGGCTGCATGAGATCATTAGCCAGTCTTCCATAATGAAGTTCTCCTAACATGCCGCTGAGCCCATACATTCCAGAAGTGTGTTGAAGAAATGGTTCTTCCTGTTCTGTAGGTTGATTCAGGGACAAGCCCTCCTGGGCTTCTTAGAGCATGAAATACACATTTATAACTATGATTATGAGGATCTTGAACCTCTGAAACAAGTGATGAATTTCCATCTGTTTACTAACTTAAGTGGATTATAATCAGTAACATCAACATCAGTAATACCAATGACATATGTATTGGTTTCTCATCAGTGAGAATTCCCAATTTATCTCTCACGTTACCCAGTCTTTATAATGGACATATAAGCAAATGAAACATTCTTTCTCTTGTTCTTTATTTTTGTTTGATACCTTAGTATCTCAGTTACTGTTATGTTACATAATGCTTTATTTTCTGGTTCTTTATTCAGAAAATTAGACTTTATATATATATATAGATATAGATTGCAGCTGTTCCATTCAGTCCTTCTTTCTCATGGAAACTTTATTCAATACTATTGTGGGAAAATGACTGGGGGGTAACTGCTAACAGAAGTTATAAGAAAAATCTTTAGGGTAAGATAAAAGTTGATACTTTCTGGGACAAAGGCGGGGTTGGCATGCAAAGAATTCACTCTGCAGTGGTCTCCCAGGCAACACATCCTGCAACCTTGGCACATGCTAACAGAATGGACAGAACGGAGGATGGAATGGGGCAGATGCTCCATGGCCACGCTCACTTGCACTCCCTTGCAGGAGCTGTGGACTTGATGGTATTATGTAGCTGATAAGCTGCATAACAGCTGTCCAACAAGAAAGATGGCAGTTACAGAGCCAGCAACTCTGGTGAAATCGTGCTCCTGAGATGAACCTTGCTCATTGTAATGTCATTATAACACCAAAACACACTTCCATCCCAAAGTCACCCACCTCCAAGGCACAGCCACTCCTCATTGAGCATGCGCTCTCTATTTTATTGACTATATCTTTAAGAGCAAAGCAAAGGAATTTTACACCCATCAGTAATAAAGGTATGTACGACTAGAGTCACTCAAGCTCCACTTAAATACAAAGAAATTGTATAAAAATAAGTTGACGAGGGAAGAAAATTAGGGGAGACTCCATTTTAACTTTTGGGATCAGCTGATGGGTTGAACCTGTCTTCTCCCCCACAGGGATGCCTATTGGGTAAGAACCACTTTTTTATGTGCATTAAATAATCAATTTATGCTAGGAGTTACTAACAACTCAAGTTTGATTATATATTGTTCTTGCAGTCACTCTACTATCAACGACAATCTCTGAACCTTACACTGTCACGGTCTGTGTTTTATACAATATGCTTTGCATAGGTTTTTGAAAACTTGAATGATTGCAATAAGGGATTTGACTCCGTGATGCTGCCAGTGTGGGTCCCTGAATATGTTAGTTGAATCACCCTCTGATACAGTGGGCTGTTTGGTGGGGTCCTTATACGGGGCATCGGCAGGCTGTACAGGTACAATGGCCTTGGTTTTCTTGGGAAACTAACAGGCTCATCAAATATAAAGGGATTGAGGAAAACCCCCTTCTTCCTGTGACCATTATACAAATTAATATCACTAGCCTCATGCCACCCATCCAACAAATGGTTTCCTGCAATTGTAAGAGCTGCAAAAATACTGTTTGCAGTTTTTCCCCCCAACTCTTAAGATCTGCCTCAAAATAGTCTTCCTATATGTTAAATTTAGCAAACTGAACAAATACTTAGCTTTACTTGGTTTGCAGTATTGCCCTTATAACCTTTGTTTTCCAATTTTCTCAACTGACAAAGTCCTGATGCTGCTGGACGATCGCTTAATGGTACCTCAAGGACCTGGAATGTTACTTAGTGCTTTCTCCAATGGACACTTAAATGTTTGAAGTCAGATTCTGACACAGAGTAACACCCTGAAGTGTCATTAGTTTGACAGGAAATCTTGGCATACTGCATTATGGCAGGAGCTGCTGCTGCCTGGTTCGCTTCTATCGAGCTGTTCCGTTCGTTGTTTCTTGCCCCCTGGACAGTCTCTAGCCTTGCCTTCTGCACTGGTTCTTGCTATCTTGCTTTAGCTTTTCTCCATAAAATGTTGTTCCTGTTGTTCTCCATTTTTGTCGCACCACTCACTCTGCCCCTGCTGCAGACAGGACTGGGCATACCCTCGCTGAACTGCCCGATCTATTCTGCGACAGCTCACTCGGGGACAGTTTGTAAAGACGTTTAGGCTCTCTACTCATTTTGAAATTGATGAGATTTGGACATCAGGAAGTTTATTTTTTTGAAACAGTCATATGCCTTAAATACAGTTAAAAACACTGTTCTTTTGTTTCAGTGCCTTATCCATACCTCAAAAATTGACCTGTGAAGATTAAGCGCTAGAGATTAGGGAGGCACTGAAACGCATACTCCAGATAAAAAGCTGCAGTGCTGTGCAGCTCTGGAACAGCACGCTTGTTACCAAATGATTCCATAGCATGTTACATGCTGCTAGTAGCAGCAAGTCCCTACGGCTATTTATGAAGCAGTGAGGATGCAACAATACTTAATAGATGGTGTTTTGAACATACAGTCAGACTGGGAAATTGCTTTCCATAACATCTCACCAGTTTGCAAAAATGAGCTGCCTTAGGAACAGTACTAACTGGCAGGCTATGCCTGGCTTCAGTCATCATCTCCCCATTAAGTCAGCTGTAAAATTCTCAGCCTGATCATCATTGCATCAGTTCATATTTGCATCCTAGGAAACACCACTGTGATGAACTGGTAGATACAGAGCAGCTGTAACAGCTGGTGGCAGTTTTAAAAACCACCAACAAAATAAACCAAACCAAACACCATCAGACCACTGGATGTCTGTCAATGTTTTGATTATGTTTTGAATGCTAACAGGCCCAGTTCAATGAAAATAAATCTTTGCCTGACTGGATTTATCTAAGAAAAGGCAGGGTTTCTTTTTGTAGTCAAAACTTGATGACAGGTGTTGTTAGAACGCAAATACATGGTGACTGTCTTCATAGGGCAATATTTGTTCAAGATGAAATAGGTGAATCAAATTGGAAATACTATTCCTTGTCTATGGGGATTCTAAGATGAAGCATGATTTTATCTCCCTTTTACCTGAAATTAGGCAAGTTCATTTACTGCATCATACTAACAAAAATATATTCCAGATACTGAAATAGTTCAGTAGCTGCTTGCTACTCATTTCTTACCTTTCTGATAAGCCACTCTGAAGCCTGCTTTCAGTTGATTGTGTCTGTGCTATATATATATATGTATATATATATGTATATATCTTGTTCTGGACAGAGTGCTATATTGGCAATACAGAAAAATCCAGCCCTCTAGACTTTCTAGAAGTAGCTTTCTGTTTAGTACCGTTTTCTTTAATTACTGTTAGTCGTGCTCCCAGGCAAGCCATATTGGTCAGGCTGTTGTGTGTGTGTTTTATTTTTTGTTTGTGTTTGTTGTTTTGTGGCTTTTTATTTCCCTGAAAACACACACCCTTGATTGCTAGGTTGATGTTCAGAAGAATATTCGATTCAAATTTTGTAAATAGTTCTTGAATATGCTATTAAAATATACTAAAATAAATGCAGAATCTTGCTAGTAGAAAGGACAAAGGATACCTGCCTTCCTGCCCTTTACCTTCCAAGGTTATACTCAGACTAGTAATAATCTACTGTGGTTTAAAATTTGTAGAACTGCTTGTGCTGTCATTAGATATTCTAATTTGAAACTCATAATTTACAGTAATGAGCAGGTATTGTTTTGCCAGAAGCAGGAAGACTACACAATTTAAGTTCTTACGGCTATTTGGACTGAAATTGGACTGAAGTGGTTTGAGGATGTCTGTGCCTGACTCGGGTGGGGTCAAGCTGTACACAGTGAGGGGATTCAGAAGCTTCTTTCAGTCTGTTGATGCATATTCCTGGAGCTCACTGAAAGATCCCATCTGCAGTTACTGTAACACACCATGGTCCCTTTCTGCCATTTTAGGAAGGAGGAAACACAAAAGTGAGAGCAGGCAATGACCGGTTGTTCAAATTTTCATTCCTTGCCCCCCTTTGTAAAATTAATAAAATTTCCTGCCAAAAGCTCTCTCATTTGCCACACCTACTACCTGGTCGGGCTAGTATAGGTTTTTCTAAAGCAAAAGCTAAATTGGCTATCTATAGTCAACACACTGTCTTTCAGCTAGGGTGAATCTGAAGAGACTCAGAGCAAGTACTTCAGAATTTGACTAAGTTTGGGTTTTGTGGTATCGCTATTGTTTTAATGTGGAAATGGTTGTAATTTTGCTACTGTGTTGAAGAATAATTGTCTTCTCTAAGTTGTACCCAGCATTAACCCTACTTGAAATTTCAGATTATCACAATTGAATTTGTTCATTCTCCTAAGTATTCAATAGTCTTTGTCATAAAAAAAAATAATATATTGAAGTGTAGAGTTCCAGTGGAAGATGGATTTGTTTGCTCTTTTTTTTGTTTGTTTTGTGCTCAATAGGATACTCTTAGGTAGTTTTACCTTGGATGCTGGAGATTAAGCCTGATGTATTGCATTGAATATTCACAAGTAATTGTCAAATGCATTTTATTTGTGATAGGGTCAAAGCCGAAAGTTAAATGTATGCACTTGGAAGAGATGCTTAGCATATAACTTACCAGTTAATGTACTTGCTGTTAATATATGACATCTTCATATGCATCTTTACTTACTTGAAATTTTGAAATATCCTCAAAGAATTTGACCAAAAAACATTAATTTAAATTTGAAAGTGTCAGTTAACACAACCATAGTGCTTATTCTATGGTAGACTATAGCACAAAGATAATAACGGGCAGATAAACCAGTACTTCTCTGGACGGACTCACTCAGCAATCATAGGAGGCTTCCCAATTTGAGTCACTTTTCCAATGCCTTAACCAGGCAGATTACCTAATGTTATAGTTCTGCTTTAGGGCAGGAGAAGATACAGAGAGATAAAAATAGGTATGCAGATGGAAAATATTTCACTTTTGCATATGCTAATAGCAAACTACTAGGCCTCTTAATCATTCCTCTCATTAGTGGCTGCATTTTCAAAATGGTCTCAAAAGGATCTTTAAGTGTGAATAGCCAGAAAGAGATCTGCACAGACAAAATGGAGCAAAATTTTGAGGAAGAAAAAATTAGATGCTAAGTGTTAGTGTTGTCATGAAATAACTAGAATGCAATTTTGAATGTGCAAATAGCTTGCACGTAATACAGCATTTTTTCATCTAAAAGATATCTTTAGACACCAATTTCTTTGAACAGTGTAATGGGAAGTTCTATCTATACATTACTGTCTATTGCTAAAGGTGATAACTTTCTTGAAATGTTTGAATGAGAATTTTTGTTACTTAGGAAATTTTGAGTATTGAAGAAGGGACCAGTCTTAAGGCCAGGGACCCACTGGTGTGAAAGATGACAAGTTAAAACACAATGTTGGTAACATACAAATGTGATCTCAGCATGCCAGTGAACATATCTGTCAAAAATGCAATGTGATGTATCTCCACACCCTGGCAATATATGGAGACTTACTGAAGGTATGTAACACTCAGCATATTTAGCTGTATATGTACAATAAAAGCCTCAGATTCAAATGTACGAATGTTTTTCTGAGAAACAGAAAGCTACTCCTCAAAGACAGAAAAAAACAAAAAACAAAAAAAACCCAAACAAAACCCCACAACTCTCCAGCAACACACTATATTGTTGATGCTGTCAGTGGTCACTGCGTATTTTGTTATTATTCATTATTTTAGAACAACTAAAGCCTTGTTTTTTTAGAATTTAAGTCAAGATAAATAAAATGTATTGCATATTATATGGGGTGTTATGAATATACAATAAGACAGCTCCATTTATCTGTGATTTATAACATGGTTGAATTTCTTAAAAGGGACATGATGAATTTCTAAGAGTTAGGAGGATATTATGGAAGGAATCACTATCAAGTTTTAGTTGAAATTTTCCTTAGAGTCCCTTTACCATAACATGCAATGTCTTAGCTTTTGATTTACATTGCAAAAAGATTTATACTGAGCCTTCTAAACACTAAAATCTTCTTAACATGGATACCATCTTTTCTACATTGTATGTGATGGATTTTGATGGATTCTGTTGAGCACAGCGAAAATAAATCATATCTACCCAGTAAATATTCACTAGTTCCCTGATTTATCTGTCTTATTTGCAGATTGACTTTTCTGCTCATATTGTGAAATAGCCATTTGTAAAAAGATTCTGTATTAAAAATGCAGTTTCATATTGTAAAAAAAAAATTATCAGATAGTATGCAGTCATATGAGCATGTCTATTTCCAAGTCTGCTTCTTGAATAACACAGGACATTTATACACACTTTTTTTTTCTTCTTTTTTTCTTTATTATTTCTGCCCATTGGACTCAATGAAACTTGTCAATTCATAGAACTGCTTTTAACCGTCCTGAATAGTGCTGTTAGTAATTAGGGTGCCACTGACTGCATAAGTTCAGATAAAACAAGACAAAGTATTCTGGGATTCACGGCTGGGCAAAGCAATACTAAGCACTGAACATTTTGTTTTGCCCAGATCCAAGCAGTTCTTAGGAGAATCATGGGCAACTCTTGGGAATTTGTTGGGAAAAGCATTCATACTAATTTGAAGTTTGGGAAGCAAATAGACAACACACAAACTGAAAATTGTGTTTCTAAAGGCTGCAGTAAAGATATGCAGAACTTGCAGATGTGTATCTATTCTAAATCATTTTAAGAAAACTGTTCTAAGTACTGAAACAAATCACTGGTTTCCAATCAGCTGATACCTCTTCAGTTATCAAAGAGTTTCTAATAGTAATTGCTAATGTTTCAACTCTTGAGTTTCTAATCTGTTATCTGAAGATGCTGATTTATTGCTACTTTTACCTTTATCCAAACCTTACTTCACCTCAGTTCATCTTTATTTTTTAATAACACACATACATACCCCTTAAAATGTGTTAATATACTTTGAATTTTATATAAATCACTTATTTCTTCTTCCCCTATCCTCTGCTTCCCCATCTCTTAATTAATAGTTATTCTGTGACCATTTGGAGGGCCTTTAAAAGTCTCTTTTTAGGAACAAAACTTCCCACCTTATTTGTTACACAACTTTATGGAACAGGGTTGAAGATTTACACTGTAAATGTCAATTTTAGTATATTATTTAAAATCTGTGACTTACAGCATCTTATTTATTATTTGAACTCTTTAGGCTTCCTCTAGACTTATATAAAACAGCAAAAAAAGGGCAATATATTACAATTTTCTTCTTGAGAATTCACTACATTTTTTTAATCCATATTTAGGCTAACCTCAAAACAGTTTATGGTTTCCCTGAATCTATGTCATGTTTTCTTTACATTTATAATAACTCTTGTCTGTAGTACCTCATCTCAATAAATGCTACTAACATGTTTCATGTGTCATGGAGTATCTCTTGAGGTGTTTAATCTTTGGTTTTCAGCACCTTGTTGAGGCCATAGCTTGGAAAGGACTGGGACATTAGATGGAATTACTCCAGAAAGTAAAGGACAGCACCACAATTTCACAAGTGTCTATCTGTTGCCAAAATCAACCGGTCACTTCTGTAAGGGTATTTTTCTTTGGTTTTTGATGGGGGATTTTGGGGGTTTGTTTTGGTTTAAATTTTTTTTTAATAAACAAAGCATATTCTTTAAAAATTATATGTTTTTAATGTATCAGAATCAATTTGCCAAGAATCAGCAAGTTATCTTGTGAGTATAGTGACACAGAGGAACATATTTAGGAGGCATATGGTAGAGAAAGCAGGGTGTGCTGCACCCTGAGAGATCTCTTCCTATTTTCCTGCAGTACTTCACTGACTAGAGCATATGCATATGGGGCTCTCTTGAATGTGTATTAATTGAATAAGAGACCATTTCCTAATAATTAATTCTATGCTCATTTAGTTTCTTTCTTGTTTACAAAAATAACACCCTTGAACAGTCAGTATATAATAATTGCTGGTCTCCATTAAAAGAATTAAATAACATGCCTTTGTTATTCATGATTCAGTCGTTTTGTGCAAAACATACAACTTTCAGCTGAAGCAACGCAAAGAAAAAGCTGAAGTGTATGTAATTACACATAATATAGGTATATAGTCTCTCTGTGTACATATATAAAGAGGATGTAATTAAGATACTGCACAACATAGTATATTGTATATCCTATATTCATCCTCAACTGCCTGATGCCTTGTTTTCAAGCATATTGCATTTTGCCCTTGATTGCTGGTCTCATCTTTTTGCAGGTTCTCCTATACTGCGGTTCCAACAAGACTAAGCTAGCTTTTAAGCTAGCACGTATTTCAAATACCAGCAGTGAGCTGTAGCATCACAGAGCTCAGTGTAGCCTGCAAGTGCTTTCTGAGAAGCCTGACTAATTAGTGCATGCTGAGTTTCATGCTGCTCTAGCTGAGCTCCTGATACCTAGGCTAAATATAATTCCACAGGAAGCCCTCCAAGGGTACAGTAGTGTAGATATGGTTTTTGAAAGGTAGAACTTCCGTGGCAATGCACTACTTCAGTCTTGCTTGAAGGATCAAAACAGGGCTTCAATGGCATAGGTGTAACAGACCTTTTTGTAGCTCACTGTAAACACTTTAATTTCCCTATTATTCAACAAGAATCTGTCCTGAATTATACATCATGAGGAAGAGCAAGCCATGGACTGACTCCAAAGCTAGCAGGAACTAAAAACAGCATGAGTATTCTGCATTCTGCATCTAGACATGTATGACCCAAGCCAATGGTTTTATCGTATGTATTCTATTCCTAACTTGTAATAGTAGTCTATCCACTTTAATGGCTAACAACAGAACTTAAAAGGAAGGTGTGCAACGACATGATGAAACTAATTTAGAAGGCTTATCGTTGGTGAATTGCGGTCCAGAATTTATAGCAGGAAAGAGAGCAACAGGTATTCCCCTTTCTGCTTTTAACTAGCTACTTGTTCTTGAGAGTCTCAGCCTTTCACAAATTCTTCATCTGACTGATGGAGATACTTTGAAATGGTAATATATATTATTTTTAAAATTTATCTTAGTAATCTTGGACTAAGATTTCCATATCTGTGGGTCCTTAATTAGAATCCACATAGACAGTCCATATATGTCTCAGTTTAGACTTAACCTGAAACAACATTCTTACTCTTTGAGGAGTTCTACAGATATTATCTACCAGCTTTCCAAAGAACTCTGAGAAGTTAGAGAAATACAGTTCTTTGAAAACCTAGTCTGGTGTATACACATAATGAGGATATTAACTTTGAGTTTCACAGATTGTCTGATAGTGCTTGTTACTGCATTTGTCAGTTCTTTCAATACTCTTGGATAAAGTAATGTAATTCTTATAACAATTTGATTCCTCCTCTTATTTCATCCACTGCTCTTATACTTTTTTTGATATCTCTATCTTTGGGAATGCCTCAAAAGCTGTTTTCTACTTCACTTCTGTATATAGGTATCTTGTATTCACTGTGTCTGAAGAACTAAGTAAAAAAGATTGTCTCACTGCAAGATCTCTGGGGGTACTGACATCCCACAGGCATTCTGCTAAGCTTCCGAAGTTTATTTTTTACTGTATTTTGTTCTTATTTTTGGTAATCATATTGAAATTGTAACCTCCTAGCCAGCCATTGTGTAGAATCTTATTTGCTGCCATAAATTGAGTTCCTTTCAGAAAAAGTGTCTCAAAGGCCCATGGACTTTATATTTAAACCACTTCAGTACCTGCCCTGTTCACTTCATTTTTGTGTTTTGGTACACAAGAGGTTTCAGATCTCTCTCCTGACTGTCTAATGGGATGATGCCCAGGCTGCTTCCTATGGATTTTAGTTTCTTATTCTTTTCACTTCATTGCCTTTCAAACTGCTGTAGCCTACTCATTTAAAAAGAATCTGGCTCCTGACTTTCAGTGTCACAAACTACTTCTTAGTTTAATATCATAAAACATGTCAAAATTAATTACATTATGTTTTTTCTTTAGCAGTTCAATCATACTTATTTACAGGAATTATTTCAGAAACTTACTTAAGGCAAAGTCAAGAATAGCCTGTGTGTGCTTCAGAATGAGCTGTTCCAAGATGCAATTGTTTATTACTTTCAAAATTGTCTCTCCAATTTATATTGTGATGTGACATCCAACTCATTTATATTTGGTATGGTAATTGCCCTAACAGACTTTGTTACAGATTGTCCTGATTTCTCTGGAGACCAGCAAACACTCTCCACTGTAAGAGTATTCTGCAACCTGGATCATGCCGTAGTGTGGATCTATCTGGATTCAGACGTATGACCTACGTATACAAAAATCTTTACTTAGAAATCTCTCCTCAATTGGCCCAAGAAAGACATCTTAGAATAAGAGTTATCCCTGAGGTGCACAGAACCAGAAGTTTCATGTACCAGTCCAGTGCCCATCTACTGGAGGGGAAAAAAAGGCAGTAGCGTGGGGATGGGGAGGACAGACGTGATGCAGTTTGCATGTCACATTGGTACTGAATCACGTGTTCAGTGCAGTATGAAAAGACAATATAAATTGGTGTGACCTTCAAAGATTGTAGTGCTGGGTTGGATGTATATAGTCATCAGCAGAGTCATTATGACCAGGGAAATGCAAAGAAGAGCGCAGGTAACATTAATAAACAACCGTTGACATGTAATTTGCATTTTTCTTTTTCGGATACATGGTACATGCACATCCAACTGTGTATGTACAATGTACACAGATTACATATTCCGAAATGTTTATACAGACCCTGATTCTCTTCATAGACAAGTTTATGTTTGTGCGTTTCATCATTGGCTGAAAATACTTCCCTTGTCATGTTTCAGAAGTGCAAACTTTCTCCCAACCCTGTGAAGCTAACCTTAAATCTTCCCATGTTTGCAGATTTTGTTATTTATTTATACTAACGCATTTATTTCAAGAGGGTATATTATACTATTCACCTTTTTTTCTGTTCTGGTATAGGCTGTAGGAGTGAGACTTTTAAAATCCTTTTCTTAAAAGAAAGGCAGGGTTACTAATGAGGATATTCAAAACAGTGACACTGGAGTTCTTGCATTCCTTGCAAGAGCTAAGTTTGTTGTTACAAATAAATTTCTTATGAGAATGTTTGAAATAGGAGAAAGAAATGGAGGGTAGGTGGTTTGGGGTTTTTTCCCTCAAAACAAAGTCTGGAGTGAAGGAATGGTGAAAGAATCACTTTGATTGTAGAGGGAATATAAATTTGAATCACAATCAACTTTTCTATTGTAATAACCTTAAGAAGAAAAGAGGTCATTCATGCAGAATTATATGTGGCAGTAATGGACAAATCTCCTGTGTATATGGCATGTTCCCCTGTGGGGCTATGGACTCATACAGCATCGTCAGAAAACTGATGGGTTCAGAAAAAAAATTGCAAGTAAGTGACAGCAACATCCATCAGCCTTGCCCTGGAAAGAGAACTCTTATCCATAGCCTCAACAATAAGTTGTGACAGTGTCAACTTTATGTTTTACTTGGTCTAAAAGGTCATAATCGGGACTAATGCAGGGAAGAAGCTGGTCAAACTCAAAACAGAAAAAAAATTAAATGGGACTTAAACTTTAAGAAACTAGAGATGAAAGTGGTTAACTCTTAATTTCTTGATGTGTTCAGATGACCCTTGATGCCTTACGGTGATGCAAATTATCTATACTTATAGAAAGTAACTGGAATATTTGAAAGACAGGTCCAGCTCTTTTTGAACTTGAACAGACATGATGTACATACAAGTTATTCATGTATAGAGATAGGATTATCAAGCTTTGTTGTGGAAGTTACATAAAGCATACTCAATTTTTCATAGTGAGCTAAACAGCTGGGTGTAACCAAAGTTAAGCTAAGTACATAAAGATGCATAATTTGTTTACTGTACAGAGAAGGTCTTACTCTAAACTCTACTTTGGGGATTTTTTTGTAATGATGTAAAATTTGTAGAGTTACTCCTGTCTTACACTGGCATGAGATGTCCAAAACTGCAATTTTAAGGCATAAAATGCGGAGCAGTACTTTGAGTCTGCTGCGTAACGACATCAAATATGGGTATTAGTCAGATGCTGTTTTCACCTGCGAGAATAAATTTACCAAGTTAATACCATGATTAATATTACTACCCAGAGCTGTTCTTCTGTTTCCAGTGACAGACTCTTGGTCTGACTGGTTAATTCACAATTCTTCAGAGCAGCTCTGATGACAGTTTCATTGCCCTGTTTAAGATTTCACTGAACTGTCCATGTCTGGGAGATTGATCAATAATACTGGTTGTTAAAGTGACCTTATGCTGGCATATGGGGGATAGATACGATATGTCCCTAGACATTAGGGAGAAGTCACCCAAATCAAATTCAGAATGGTAATTTGGAATTGCTTCAGATCTTCTCTGAGCTCCCTCTACCACTGCTTGAGGACTGAGCATACTTGTACCAGACTTTGACTGCTCTGCAATAAGACACATCGTCTCTTTTGGAAGCTCTAGTTTCAGAAGTTATAAGAACCCAAGGATGTTTTCATTTCCATCTAGTACTTTGTAAGATAAGAATTACAAAGTATTTCTATTTAATTTCCCTGGAAATGTGGCACAGGCCATGTTGGTAAGAAGTTACCGGATAATCATGACTCTTGGGCACTCTTAACAGTTTTCTACCATTTAGTGCTTTGGAAGATGGGCCTCAGTGCTGCTACTCCTGAGCCAAATGTGGATTTTGCCATTAATTTCAACAGGAATTGGCTTGGGTGCTTAGACAGTATGTGCTTCATCTGCCTCATCTGTGAATTGGCATACTAACATTGTAGAAACTTTCTTACTTACATGAATGAGATCTCTTCCAGATCATAGCTGTTTGTGAATTACCAAGTAGGAGCACAAAACGGTGTGGAAGGAGAGAATGAAAGATAACTATCCACAGAAACATTGAGGTATTTTGGAGAGATCCTTGGGTGCACAGTGATAAATACTGACAGAATTGTGTATACAGCTTCTTGAGAGGGATTATTCTACAGCTGGTGTTGTTGGTTTGGATATTTTGGGTTTGTGGGGGTTTTTTGTTTTTGTTTGGTTGCTTTTTTGTTTTGGTTTGGTTTTTTTCCCCTGCCCTGGCATTCTGAGTAGTTTACGCGGGATTATCATTTCCTCTAGGACTCATTTGCCACACCTGTGTAGTCCATGCTAAATTAATTTTATTTTCTGTTTTCAAATTCTACTTTTGTGGTTCATTCACTCCTCTGGTCTTACCTATTTTGCACTGCTTTCGATGTGCTTTGATCCATACATACCCAGAAACTGTAAGTTGCTTCTTCAAGTGCTCTATGTGATAAGCAGAAACAGTGCTTTTGCATTTGCTGGACAAGTGTCTTGCCATCTCGACTGGCCTTCAGGCCATTCCCATGGTATACCATTTAAGTAATAATACCCTTTCTGCAGCTTTCTAAAAACATTCTCGAGTCAGCAAAACTGCTCCATTCAGACTTAGTTATTGCTGCTGAACAGAAACATCTCTCTGTGAAATTTCTACCTTCAAGCAACCCTAAACAGAGGCAGATCACATGTAAAGCAAGTATTGATTCCGTGAAACATTGGCCCTGCATGCACAAACTTAGAAAACATCAGTCAGGGGCAAAATACGCTACAAAACATGTATTTATGCTTACTGCAGCACTGTGGGACATATCCTCGTCGCTTGGTCAAGGTGGTGGTAATAATTAGGAGGAGTTTTCTGAAGTAGTTTCCAGCTAAGAAAAATCCAGCTAAAACTATGTAGATTTCTGTTTTAGTCTTAAAACTTGCATACAGTTACACCAGACCTAAGATTGATTTTTTAAGCTAAATGGCTTCAAAAAGAAAACAATTTTCATTTTTCATCAAAAGCTAACAGTTTTAGAACACTCAGATATCATTTATAGCAGTATTCTGGAATGTATTACTCAATATAAAGATTTTAGGAAACTAACTCTCTGTCCAAGAGAGCTTAGAAAGGAAGACTAAATCCTGCAATCAACTGATGCAGACAAATGCCACTCCATTAATTTAATAACAGGTTTCTGCAATCTGCTTTCAGAGCTGTATCTTACACAAACAGCATGGAGGAGATTTAGACACAGAGTGACATCATCTTGGTGTACATTTTATGATGTCTTTTAAGTGTTTTACTATCCTTACCCTATGCAGTCTCTCCCTGTGCTTTGCCCTGCCCTGCCTTCCTATCAAAGGACACGGATACCGTGGATATTTCCCAGCTATCTAAGTGCCAATGTAGCTAAAATTGAGGAATTCAAAAACTGCTGTCTATATAGCTGTGAAACTAATTTATTCCACCACTTTGAAGGAAATAAGGCTTTTTGTGATGCTTTCATGATTTGATAAGAGGACTGTAGATTTCATTCCATTGTAATTCTAGGTGCCAGACATTTTGTATTTCACTTCAGTCCCCACTGAGCTGCTAACAATTGTCTGCAACCAAAGCACTTGTGGATGTCTTGTGCAACCATTGACTTCTTTTTTTTTTTTTTTTTTTTAATCTGTAATTCAATTTTTTTAAAAAAAATACTTTCTTAATATACATCCAGGATCTGTTGATCCCAAGCTACACAAAAGATGTTTGTTAAAAGATATAGCAGGTCTTTGACTCACAAAGTACAGCCTAGGTCATGATCTGGGGTAAGTTCTTATCTATAGTGTCTTTAACCCCGTGGGGATGCCTTGCAGTGAGTCACAGAGTGAACAAGTATGAGCCCCAGCAAATAAAGTCCTACATAAGGATGTAAACCAGTAGGAGACCATTACTTGCCTCTCCCATTTGCACTTCTCTTGCAATTGAGTGAAATTCATGCTGTATCAAGTGGTACTTGTTTCCGAAGAAACTTATCAGACTCAGGTTCTGTATAATACTGGTCATTTAGTATTTTTTAAGGGCCAAGAGCATTATAATTGGCAGGTCACACACTATTGCTTTTGTTGATAGCTTTACCACTTCGGATTCTTTTAGATATACAGTAGTTGAAGCTAGTATGAACCTGTAAATCCCAGAAGATTGTCACTATGCAAAAGTGAATTCCATTGCCCGTGAAAGACAGAATCAAGGTGCACCTGCACGAATAACTTTCTCGGTGTATGCGATGTAACAGGGATCTTTGTGCTGACAGGCAGATCGCTAAGGGATGGTGTGTGGTGCACGGACTGTGACATACTAGATCTGGAGACCTAAAATGACAAGTGAAACCAAGATGAAGTATATCACAACTTTGTTCAGGAAAGTTCTACAAGGGTTGACTATGTTTTATTTTACATGAATTTATAGCTTTACAGGAGGTCAAAACCGAAATAATATATTAGAATAAATTATTAGTAACAATCTCCTGTAAATTAGAGAATAAAATCTTACCTGATACATGGAAACAACTCTCATCTGAGTGTTTCTAATGCTACTATATCCTATCAAAATGCTCAAAAGCTGAGGAAACACCACCTTCATAGAACTGTATTTGTACCAACCTGTTGAGGTGCAGTGAAAGAATTGTTTTTAAGTGGGATTTTGCCCTTGTTACTCGCATTGCTTGTGATATAGGACTACTGTCCTTGGGCTAGTATTAAATCAGCATCTCTTCTCTCTCTATTGACTTAAGTGATTAGATCACTTGAGAACCTATCTTGAAATTCTTATGCCATTGGAAAGGTTATTTTGCATAATGTATACATTTACAGCAAACCATTTGATAACCACTTCAGAGCAGTTCTCAGTACAGGGCCTGGGATATTGCCTGTGGTAACAGGAATACACTGCTACAATCAAGGTTGGCAAGGCAAGCAAAGTATGATGTTGCTGATAGTCCATTTCTTGCTTAGAGTCCCATGCTGGTCAGCAAGGATTGTGGGCCATTAGAGTATTTCAATTTGGGGAGGGATTCTTTTGCACTCCTCAAACTTGAAAGCTAAGAATCCAAATAATCTGCAACTGGCATTTAAAATATGACCATCTTTGCTGGCTTCTGTGCAAGATTATAGTACTTGTAATATAATTGAGATATTTTTAGAGCTAGAAGTATCATATCCAGCTGTGAGCTGGGTTGTTTCTCCATTGTAAGACACACAAAATCTTAGATAGCAATCCTTAAACATGTTACATGAACAATTCTGCATCTTGCCAATACTGCTGTTCACACCAGTTATTTCCTCTCCTTTTCAAACAGACACACAGACACAAGTGGGAAAAAGAGGGGAATGATTTCTTTGACAAGTTGCTTAAAATAAATGGGAGATTTTGAAGGTGCTGAGAAATTTAGAGTGATAGAGATAAACCAGAACTCTGGTCAGAGAAAAAGTGATACTGTCAAAAGTGCATAGTAAAGCATAAAACCGCCTGCAAAAGGAAAAGTATTGTATGACTTTGTACTCTGTGTCAGTATGTAGTGATGATACCCCTGTCACAGAGACTTGCTTGGGCACGGAGAGCCTGAAAGGGTGGTAAAGAAGTGTTACAGGTATGGGCCCCTTTAGACAGTGGTGCATTTGCAGCTAGCAAAAATAATGTTACGCAGATCATCCCAAGCATAGTTCAGTAGAGTCTTTACACTTCCAAAAATCAAGGATATACATTAATTTTCCACACATAATGTGCCATGATATCCATATATATTGAATTTGTTTGAGACACGTTCCACTCCTTTTTGCTGGAATAGCCAGGCTGAGAGCAGGTTTCACTGCACATGGCACAGTGGTACTCTGAGCCCATTTTTTTCCTGATTATTAGTGCATACACCAGATCAGAGAACAAATGCTAGATATATTGGTATAGCTTGCATTCTTTGGGTGTACTGTTCTAATATTCCTGTGGAGATAATGGTATTTTTCTGCCCTGATTTTATGTTGAAATCAAAAATTCCTGGCAGTCCAGCCCTGAACATTACCAGCGTTCAACCTCATGTTCTTGTTGATATCTCATTCATATTCAGACATGGTGAATGAAATGTTTCTGTGGGATAATGGTGGTTAATAGCAGAGACTCAGAAACAGCTGAGAAATCAGGAGTGTCAGATGTAGTCAGAAGTTAGCACTTGCAGGTGAGTTTCACAGTGCAGGATTAAAGTGTTTTACCTCAAGACCTCCTGTTCTTATCATATGATTGCAGAGAAGAAAAAAAAAGTGCCTATTACACATCTAAAGTAAAATGATTCATTGCACTGAGTAGCCACCATCTTCCTTTCAGGGCTGTATTTCAAGAGGTTTGATGGTGAAGCAGACTGGCTGTGTGAGAACAGAAACCTCCACTGGTGAGCAGGCAGAGTGGCTCTGTAACATCAGCCATGGAACAGAAAGCTGAAAAATGGTGTGTATGTGTGTAATTTTAACAAATGCTTGAACGTTCTTTAACTTAGTTGTTTGGGTTTAGGTTTTCTTTTAAGTTTGAATACACAAATAAGACATTTTATCGCACATACAGAATCTTACTTGTTTCATCTGGAAAAGGGTATTGTCTCCCTCTGTGTAATTCCAATTGTTACAAATGGGAGAAGGTGGTGAAAATATATCTTGGTGAACTCCCCCCAGCCTCCCAAAAGGATGTCTTTTTTGTTTGTTTGGTTTTTTTTTTCCCCTGGAAGCAAAACCCAAGCAGATAGTTATTCGATCTCCAAGGCACAGTGTGGTGTTTGAAGGCACTGACAGTGTGGAGAGAGGGGGGCACATTTGTTCATCCCGCTG
>NW_010134093.1:26798-46305 GCF_000699245.1 Pterocles gutturalis | reverse complement strand
TCCTCGCCATCAGACAACCCATAACAGGGGTGAAGGGACTGAGGGCAGCCCTGAAGAGAACAACTTGGGGGCACGGGTGGGTGAAAAGCTGGACAGGAGCTGACCACGTGCACTCACAGCCCAGAAAGCCAACCACATCCTGGGCTGCATCAAAAGAAGCGTGGCCAGCAGGTCCAGAGAGATGATTCTGCTGCTCTACTCTGCTCTTGTGAGACCCCATCTGGAGTCCTGCAACCAGCTCTGGAGTCCTCAGCACAGGAAAGACAGGGACCTGTTGGGGTGAGTCCAGAGGAGGGCCACAAAAATCATCAGAGGGCAGGAACACCTCTCCTGTGAGGACAGGCTGAGAGAGTTGGGGTTGTTCAGCCTGGGGAAGGTTCTGGGGAGACCTTATTGCCGCCTTTCAGTACTTAAAGGAGGTTTACAAGAAAGATGGGGACAAACCTTTCAGTAGGCCTGCTGCAATAGGACATGGGGTAATGGTCTTTAAAAGAGGGTAGACTTAGACTAGACATACGGAAGAGAATTTTTACAATGAGAGTGGCGAAACACTGGCACAGGTTGCCCAGAGAGGCGGTAGATACCCCATCCCCTAGTGGCAAGCATGATGCAAATATCATACATCATGGAATCAACAGAAAAAAAAGGCATGACTGTACAGACCTAAAAGAAATGGCAATTAAGTGGGAGACAGACAGCACAGCTGAAAAAATACAGGCAGATGTTATACCAATACTCAATACATCCACAGAAAGGAAGTTTCTGGTCTGAGAAAAGATGGTGTTAAGGAGATGAAGTGTTTCTGAAGTGAAACGCATCGTATTTAGAAAGTGCATCTTTACAGCAATTTATAATTTGACTTACAAGAGTAAGTAATTATCATTTATTAGTAGTAAAAGTTATGATATGTTTTCAAATTAGGCAATGTTAAGTTGAATATGTAACTGAATCATTCATCTAATTCTTTCTAAGACAGCAGGAGTGAGCATCTATTAGATTAGAGCATTCTAATTAGAGCAATCTAACCTTCTGTTTTCTCTCTTTGGGTTTTCTCTTCTTTGGTGATGTTGATGGTCCATCTTTCTCTTCAATTCCTTTTTTCCTTTCTTTTTTCATTTGCTTCTTTTGTTTTTCAGGTCCTTCTTCATCTTCTGAACTACTTTCAGCTTTCTTTGTTTTAATTTTAGGAATTTTCTTTGGTGGTTGCAGATTGATTCCTGCATCTGCTGTCCAGTCAGAATAATCACTAGAGTAGTCACTACATAGGATACACCAAAGGAAAAAAGAAATTAAAAAATGAAAGTTAAAAAGCAATTCAGAGTGCTGTGGGATAAAGAGCATATTCCAATACAATATTATAGTTAACAATCTAGACAACTACAATGTTTTAATAGTTAAAACCAGTGCCTAAACCCCTATATTCTATCTACAGTTTCAATGGTAGTACACCAAAAGCCTTGAGATCATTCAGTCTTGTAAGAATCTCAACTTCCAGCTTCACCAAAAGTAAATCCACTGTTCATTTGGTGAATTCAAGATGGTACATGTTAAAGTTGGGATGTGTTCTCAGGACTTCTGGTTCTGAATAGCTTTGAACAAAAGTTAATTAAAAAAAATCTGCTAAAGAAGGTAGGTTGAAGCTATCTCAATCTTTGCTCCCTAATTTCAAACCAAGGGTCAACAGAGGCAGTCACACAGCTCAGACTGACAGCCACAGGAAACCGCTACCACACACCTGGAAGACACGTGCCTGCAAAGGATAACCCCCCTGCAAAACCCATCAGAAACAATTCTGCTTCTGGCAAACAACGAAGAAACCTTCCCTGTATTTTAGTTCATAATACAGCCGAAGATGAAATCCTGAAACCTTTAAATTAGAAGATGAAAAATAAATCTGCACAAGTTTTAGCTACTACTAATTAACTCTTTACAGAAAAGATTATTTAAAATTCATCAGCAAGACTTTTCTCTGTAAGGTCTACTGTCACTTACCTAGAGCTGCCATCACTGTGCCACGCTCTTTCATCGTCTTCTGATGTCCCACCGCTGGCAACAGCTACTTCCCCTTCCTAATGGGGGAGGTGAGAGGGGTGCAGAGGGGAAGGCAGGGAAAAAGAAAGTATTTTCTTTGGAACTCAAAAAGTTATAATTCATGACAATATGACTAAGTCTCTTCTAGGCTTTATATGCATTACAAACTACAGCATTATAAAAGCTTTATGTTGTTAAAAAGGCGTTTTAGCTTGCAGATACTTTAATGGACTTCATTAAACGAAAAGTAAGAAAATACCTGTGCCTGGACAGAAGCATGGTGTGGAGCAGCATTTTTTTAACATATAGCCAGTGGAGACCCGAGTGCTTCTCAGTCTCCTTTTAAAAAGACTGGCTTACCTTTCTGAAAATTACTTCCAGCCCTTTTTAATGTAGTATTTCCACATTTCAATTAATATAAAACAAAAATCCCAGTATGAACCTTATATACCCTTATTACTCATTTTTCCACTGTAGCTCCAGAAGCACAGACTGGTTGAAGCTGGAAGGGAGCTCTGGAGGCCGTGTTATCCAACCCCCCTGTTCAAGCACGGCCGTCTAGAGCCACTGACCATACGCTAGGGCACACGGGCCAAACCAACCAGGCTCACAAATACAGGGAAGTTCTAACATTGCACACATTTACTTTGCAGAACACCCTTACAAATGAGCATTTCTCCCTTCTGTCGATTACTTTTTTTAGTCAAAACTGAACACATACAGCCAACACCTGAAAAGCCAATTCACCATCAGTTTTTAAAGAGGCAGAAGGAAATGAACAATGAAAACCGTATCCTGAGTTTCCACTAGAAACAATGTTTAATTAGCTGAAGCAGGAGCTTAACGAGTAGAAACAGAATGTGCAAGATTGCCTCATGAATAAGGATCTTACATCTGAGGAACTGTGTCCATTTTCTAACTCTTCAGCAGGCCTTGCAGTTTCTTCTACGGCGTATCTTGTACGGTAGTTGTGCTGATTAGCTTGCTGCTTTCTGGAGTCGCTAGTGTCTAGTAAATGATCATGAGAATGGTTCTGTGAAAACACAAAAGTCAAAATACATCATTTTTTAGTATAATTTATTAATACATAGCATTTTCTATAATAATAATATTCCAGGTAGAAAAAGATACCAGTTCCAATGTCACAAAATTCAAAACAGGCCAGGAGTCCAAAACCACAGAGCTGCTGAAGAAAACACTCCACAAGAACAGTTGAACATAAGCACCAAACAGTTCAGGATATTCTGAAAATAATTAAACTTTCTTCTCAGATATACTACAAAATTCTCATCTCAAATATTAAAACTCTTCATCCTCTACACTGTACATATCAGTTAAATACTGATAGGCTGCTAAGAGCTTGTAGCTCAAAATTTCACTAAAAACGGGCATCAGCGGAAAGGGGACTCTTACAGAGAACTCCAGAGTATCTCATTTTGCAACTGAGGGGTCAGATCTATTAGAACAGAGACTCAGAGTAAAACACCCCCTAGCACAGAGGGATGACCAAGTAAAGGCCTTTAAATGGTGAGATGATGCATGGAAGAGTTCAAATGAATGAGTCAGTTGGAAAGAACCTGCATTCTTACCAAGCTTAGAAGAATGAACTAAGGCTGTAATTAGGAAACACTTCACACGCCAACATGAAGAGATTTTGTTCCTCTTGCAGAATACACATTATGCAAACACTTGCTCTCAACACAAAGTGTGTAATCCTGTATTAGTCACCAATTCCCAGCAAAAAAATCAAGAGCTACAATCTCAATTTCAGGAGTTTTGTGCTAATTTTTCTGGCATGCACATTTGAACTTGAGCCTAGCTCAAACCCCATGAAGCAGCTTCTGGACACATTCCTAGATGCCCAGTGCTCTCTTTCTTCCATAAAGGAAACCTCAGATATCTAATCTATTAGGTACTGATATGGTTGAAAAAACAGTCCCAGAGATGAAGCAAGCAGAACTGGAACAAACCACAGAAACGTACTGATGTTATCAGAGTGTTCTAGTAGGGCAGAATGATTGTACATACTCCTCTCGCACTTTTTTCTTCTGCAGGAAAGATCTTTCTTGTTATGTATGATGAAAGTTAGTTCATGAGGTTAACTTTCTCTTTGAGGAAAAAAACCGAAACACTTTTTGGTAAAAACTGTCCTAAAATTTGGCCAAGCAGCAGTAGCTAAGATTTGGTTTTCCTTAGCCACAATGACTTTCCTTAACGTGCAGAACCACGGTAGCTAGAGCTTTTCTTCTGCCCTCCCTGTTAGAAGATAACACCCCTTTTTCAGGTGTGACCACAACAGTTCAGTAGCACAAGCCAGCATCCTGTTCTGTACAACTGCATGAAGAGTTTTCCCCAAAGCACACAGGACCAACACAAAGCTGCTCTGCGCTCATTTTAACATTGCCCCAGGCTTTTCAGACCTCAGGCATTCCTTCTTCTGGATTCAAACTGGCAGCACATGCCAGACCTCCTCAAGCTGCTCTGACCTGACCCAGAACAGCTCTGAGGCAGCCCTCGGACCAGTGCCTGAGACCATCACACAGCCTTCTGTCCCTCCTGGGGCTGCTCGCTTCTCGCCAAGCTCTCAAGAGTCACTGCTGAAGCACAGGAGGTCACAAAAGCTTGCTTCTGCTACTGAATTGCAACTTTTTTTATAAAGCCCATCTGGCTCAGCATCGTGAAAGACGGTACAAGGAAGCACGGCCAGCAGACATGGAATCATGTGAGCCCAACGCAACAAATCAGTTGAGCATCCTTTACAATAACGAGGAGATATTTTGCAGAAGCTATATTACAGCCCAACTGCAATGCTCACAATCTTCTCTCTAGAAACAGAAGTCCTAAAAATTTACATTCTCTTTTCAGAGATGAGATTTGGCAAATGGTTGTTATAAATATGCCTTTTCCCTACTTATACTAGAAGTACGGATCCCTGGAGAAGTGAAGCGCTTTGCATCACTCTTTGGTTTTGGAAAGAGTCCTTCACTTTTGGCAGTTCAAAGCTTCAGGGAAAAAAAGCACCCCAAAGCCACCCCCCAAAAAATCCTTTCTTCATGGAAGCAAGTAACATCACTGTATAAACACTGTGCCACGGTGATACCAAAGGGTACCAAACTGCTCTGGGAAAGGTGCAACGCCAAAACAAGAATGGAGAAAAAAAAATTAACACAAAACCACAAGCAGTTATCCTTGGAAGGGACCTCTGGATGTCACCTTGTTCAACCCCACTGCTTAAGCAAGGACCAGAAAAGGGATCACAAGGGATCCATATCTTGCCAAAAATCATAATTTAACAACATTCCTATTCAACACAGCTTTGCCAAAATCTGATGAGAAACTGCAGGCCAGGCAGATCTTTATTTATCTGGGGGAGGGATGGGGTCAAGTGGGAAGGTTTGACTGAAAAGACAAGGTATTACAAGCTTTGTCTGACAAAATGGAATCTATCACCAACATCTTCAACCATGACTGAGGAAACACTGCTGACGGTCTTTTTCCACCTGCCCTCCCCACATATACCCTAAAGAAAGAGCTTGAAATTGGACTCAACTCTAATGGGAGGCTTGGAAATGAAACCAAGATAACCTATGATTTGAGGTTCAATCAACACTTTCTCGACAGACTTTGCTGAAAAGTCCTATGTGCTGACAAGTACCCTGTATCATATCCAAGGCTTCCAGTCAATATCAGAGCACATCTATAGATACATTAGAAATTACAGCTGCCATTAGAACAGTTCTTCTTTGAAATACAAATGATGGCACTTCCTGTGTTCGAGAAGGATAGATACAGACATGTCACCTGGACACTGCTGAGGGTCTTTGTACCAACACTTGTGAAAGATACAGTGGAAACCCAGTGGTGTCCTGACAATTCAGACCACTGCGTTCTACTCTCCTTACAACCCCGACTCCACCAGCAAACAGCTTTGCTGCACTTTCACACAGGGCTGCAGCAATTTTGGAAAGCTCTAGCTACAGCAATTTCATGGTATTTCTTCACCAGCAGCATCTATTCTTTATCTGAAAATGGTTCCTCCTTCCTTAGGACAGAAGGAATTAGCCTCTACTAGCGAGCTAAACAGAGGCAGGGCACAAGCATCAGAACCCCAACATTACACAGATGCTCACAGCTTCGTTAAGACAAAGAAAGGAAACCTTGGCTTTTTCCCCAAAGACCAGGAGTTCTCCCCAGATGACAAATACAACAAATCCTCCAAGCTGTTACTGGACAAAGGAGTTTTTATTTTGCAGAATGGTTGAGATTAGAAAGGACCTCTGGAGGTCATCTTGTCTAACCCTCCTTCTCAAGCACGGACACCTAAAGAAGTTGCCCAGGACCATGTCAAGACAACTTCTGAGTGTCTCCAAGGTTGGAGACTCCACAGCCTCTCTGAACAGCCTGTGCCAGTGCTCTGTTACAGTGAAGTGCTTCCTTACATTCCAACAAAACCTCCTTTGTTTCAACAGTTTGTGCCCTCTGCCTCCTATCCTGCCATTTTCTCTTCAGCTGAAGAATATCCTTCCATATTCTCCTCAAGTCTGGATCAGGGCTTGGAATTACTCAGTGTTCACTCTTACCACATCACATACATGTAAGAAATTCACAAGAACTTTTCCAAAAGCAGTGCTTAGTGTGCATTATCTTCACTAAGTGCTACTGTCTTGGGTTTTAGATTATTTTCCTCTTAACATCTTGCTGATCTACCTGGAAGTAATGTTTAAATAACACGTAAGTGGAAAAAAGTCATTTTTTGAGGAACACAACTAAGTTACCTTCAGCAAAACAACAGCACGCATTTCTTCTCACTGGTTTCTTTTAGCTTACAATACACTCATTTGCACCTGTCACAAAAGAGGCCTATGCTTACTTTTGTTCCTCCATAACAATCTCCAGTCTAATTCTTTAAAGTTTCTGCTTATAATTTCCACTTAATGGTAATTAGAAATATTTCAATTTTTTGTCTTTTTTTAGCTAGGACATACACCACATCAACCCTCTAGCATACAAAAATTTCACAGCTCTATAATATTTATTAAAAATTCTCTGTAATCCCAGTAGTTTAACGAACTAATACTCTAATTACTCAAACTGGGAACATTTACCTAAGCATGTTATTTATCTCACTTCTCATCTTCACCATGCTCCTGAAAAAAAAAATAATTTGAAATACAGTTCCACTTTGAAAATGCAAAAATTCCAATGCCATAGTCTATCCTCTGTCATTAAGGGGTTTTTGTTCGATTTTTTTTAATAATGATTGGAGAAAACCCTATTCCTCACCAATGACTTCCAAAGTCAGGCAGAGTTCTTCACTTGACATGCAGATCAGTGATACTAAACACTACTCAGGTCAGCATACCCAGGCTTTTAAGCTCTCCCACACAACTCCATTAGTCCTTCAAGCAATCACGTACAAACACTTCTCAGTATGACCTGTGTCAAAGAAATGTGGGTTTTCTGATTTTATATATCAGATTGCTTACACGACTTCCATCTAAACTGCAGATACTGTTAAAGAAGAAGGATTGAGCTATAATTCTGTACTACTTTTAACACACCCTGTAATGAACCTGGAGTAAAAATTAGTAACGGGACTTTGGAATCTCCTCAAAAAGTACTTACAGCTGCTCTGTGTTCTTCCTTATTGATCTACACTTTTGCTTGTAATCCAAAATGCTAACATTTGTTCCTGCCTCCTTTTGATTTTACTTCTGTATTTTTGACTCCTTTCACTTAGAAGGGAACAGAAGAAAATATTGTTTTGTCATTATTATATGAACAGAAGTGATAAATTTCAGAAGTTGATATAAAAACTAGTATTTCCTACTAGTACGAATACAACTGAATTTGCACACAAGGACAAGGTTCTAACACAAGCCCTGTTTACTCTGTCCCCAGACCAGCTGACAGCACTGTAGAATGACAGACTTTCTAGAATTCTTGATGCTATAGTTCTTAGGTCTATAGATTACTAGGAGATAATGTTTTTTCCCTGTATTTTGTTTGAGGTGTCCCCCACCTCCTCTAGATCATAAATTCTCCTATTAAACCCATAAGAATTCATTATGCAACACAAAAGGACTGTAGTCTCACAACACTACTGTACCATAAATTACCAGGTGTCAGTATCAAACCTACTGCACACACTCAAGAAAAAGGAAGATTTACACAGTGCTTTCCAGCTCTATCTTCAGCCCAACACAGCCTGCATCTAAAGCCACGCAGTCACTGTAAAGAACAGCAGCAGAGGAGCTGCTACAATTAAGTCACTAATTTCTAGTTTAAAAAAACCCTAAAAATATCACACATCAGTTTTTGCAGCGCAGTCAGCCACGCTTCTCTTCCCAGCTGTTTATTTGATTTTATTAATCTCCATTCCTATTGTTCAGACACTACTGAGCAAGAGTGTTGCTCGTGCTATTAATAAGCAACAATGAAAATCTCAGTTTATTTGATCGGGAGACTACAATCACTTGGGATCAAGCCCCCTTATTGCAAATTTGCCCATTTAAAGCCCATTTGATACCTACTCATTTCTGAATCCCTCTGAGATTATCTCAAGGGATGTGTATTAGTGTACTTCTCAACAACCCAAGCCCTCCAACAAGAGACACATTTAATGAAGACTGAACTGTGGAAGAATGTGAGGTTTTGTCCTGAGACACTATAAAAAAAAGCATCCTGTAGGGCTTAAGAAGGATTTATTTACATATTCTGAAAGTGTTCCTGAATCCAACAGTAATTTCTATATGGAAAATTTACTGACATACTCAAGTGCAGACACCATGACTGTCTGCTTTTTGCTCTATTTCCTCAGGACAAAGTGACTCAAGGAGTTACCACGTTATCTCTCCCTCACTTTCTGGGCATCAGAATCCAGCTCACAGACCCTCCAAGGGCTGGAATAAACGAAGGGCACATTCTTCTTCAGGTAAATATATGGAACTGAAGGAAGATTCTCCTAAGCTAGCTTTTTCTCTGAAGGATTTTAAGGGCATAAATATCCACAATGAAAATATGGGCCTCAAAAAGAGCCCATGCTACCTTTAAAGTTGGGAAACTAAAAAATTTCTCTAAGAAAAAAAATTTCCAAATTCATCCATATTAAGTTTCTTTGTTTGAAAGATGTAATAAAAGTAATTGCTGAAACCAAAACATGGGACCAACTAGACTACTCTGCTTAATGTCCTAGTGATATTTTAGGAAAACTGCAATTAGAAATTTAAGGGTGAATTGGTAGGAATTCACATTCTAAGGAAGGATCTTTTTGACTAGGCTGTAGCTGAACAAAAGGGGAAAAAAAAGAAACCCTTGAGCAGTGCTATCATTTAATTAAACTAACACCGTCTGTAATTCAGCATCAAAATACATCCCCTCAATACAAGAAACAACTTTGTTAAAAATCTGAATTTTTGAGGCCAATTTTCTATTATTCCCAAGAGAAAAATAAGAGTTACCAAGATTTCTGATGTCCTGGTATTTCCCTAATGAGCCCTGCCATAGCCACCTCCAAAACTGGAAGTGGCCAAGAGCTTCTTCCCTCCTCATACAAAAACCGGCAATACACCGAAAAAATATGTTTTCACTTTATCTTGGGCAAACACACTTAATGTTGGTGACTGCAGCACTGAAATTAGGATTATCAGTATAATTTCTTATGAGACCAACATTAGAAAACGGTTTGGGGGTGGGAGAGTGCTCATCTCACTTCTTTTGAAAACTTTAATTTGCTTGAGTATGAGAAAAGACTGAACAGTCAGATTTAGTATCAAGTAGAAACTTGCCCATCTCAAATTTACTCTTTGTGCTGCATATAAAATTAATTCACCATTATTAAAAAAACCAGAAGCACTACTAAGCATTTGAAATTTACTTCTCTTCAGATGGCTTTCAGTCCCAGTCCCTTCCTCCCCAAGAAAGTGAATGATAAACAGCACAGGCACTAAGCGTGGTACTCTGACAAAGTTAAGAGCTGCACAGTCTTTCGTATACTTGTTCTTAGTATTTCATTTCTTCATTTTTTTTACTCCTCAATGGACAATCTGCAGGTGTTCTTGAAGGTCTGTATTTTACTGAGCTTTTGATTAAGGTTGAAACAGTCTCATCTACAACAAACATTGGTTCTCCTTCATAGTTGCTTAAAATTTGCTACCTTTCTTACAAAATACAGTTGGTTATTTAGCTAGAAAAGCACAGGTAAGCATGTGAGATGCACAGATAAAACTATTTTCTAACAAACCAGACATAAAATGATTTTTGTAAATATAGAATATACATCCTTCACATTTCCTTACCAGCATAAAGCCCTAAGACTGATTTTATTTGCACATTACATGAAAACATCAAGCCAGTTACGACAATTTCATTTTTAATACAACCCTCTCCCTCCTATTTCATCTGTACTGTTTTTCTCTTTTCTGAAAAACGCACTCCAGCTCTAGCAAAAAGCATGACTTAGAAACATCCCATACAAACCAGCAAGATGATTATTGGGGTACCATGAGAGAAAATACCCAGTTCTGTATTTGGAGATGTATTTAAATGTGTTAAGAACTTATGACTTGAGTTCTAACGGAACCTTTCCACAGAACAGTATGTCCCACAGCAGAGCACAGTGGTTGGATGTATTGATTAACAGCGACAGGCTCCCTTACAGCACATCACGGCCCCAGTACCAGATTCGCAGGGCTTCTCTCCTAGGGGCTTCCAGCAGCAATCCCAGTTTTTATTCAGAACACAGTGAAACATCAGTAGAGACATGCTTCCTCATCCTGGGGGAGGTAAACAAATTCCTGTACCCCTAGAGTTTTTAAATTTAAAACCGAGAAGAGGAATACAAATTTATGTGGCCTGACACACTGAGTTAAATTCTATGCTTCTCACTGTGATAAGGTACAAATTACTGCTTACCTTAGGGAAAGTAGGGATTTTGTTTTCTCTTTGAATGTGACTCATTACGTGTTTTCTTTTCTCTTCTGATCGATACACCCTTACTTCTTCTTCTCCCTTTGCTGTTCTCCATTCTTCCTGCCTACTGAAAAAGAAAACGGAGATGTTAACTTTAAAGCAAATTACTCCTGAGAGAATCTATTTCAAATCACAGAATAGATGTTCAACATATATAACATTAGATGAACAGCAGTTCTTCTCTTTACAGTCAGAATGTGGCTTGAAAATTACCCCTCCTGAACACAGCAAGATTTCCATCTGATTTCAGAAAGCTAGAGCAGTTTATGTTAGCCCCTGGCTAGTAGGGTCTTCTGCCTTATTGACAGAAGCATTCATCATAAGAGTTAACGAAACAAAGTTCCAGGCTGGAAACCAAAATTCAACGCAGGCACTAAATGGATGAGGTCAGTGTGTTAAAATGCCAGATAATGGCAGGAACAAGTGGAGTTAAAACATACAGTAACCTCATGATACAAGTCAGAGAACACTGAGACAGCTAGATCCTATTGCACAGACAAGTTAAGTTACCCTGCCATTTATTAAATGGTTAATTTTTATTCACAATACTTCTATAATGGCAAGATTTTTCAAGTGACATGCAAACAACTGATCTCAATATACAGGCACTCTCGAAGGCCTGCATTTTCCTACGTTTTTGATTAGTAAATGGATCTTATAAGAAATAGGAGACCCACACAAATAGTTCTATGACAACATGAATTCCAAACCTGTTCAATTTAACTAAGTTAATCAAACTAAAATTCCCTGCAAACTTGGCCTGTGTTTACCTGGCCACACCAGAAGACAGTTCAGGCACTACAACCCTTCGACTCCACGCCACAAGGTCCCGCTCAGTGGCTATTTCACTTCTTGGTGCGTTGCTGTGCATCTGACGCACACCTTCAATTTGTCCACTACGTCTCAATCCTATATTTGGTGGCGAATGTACTTCTGAGGTAGAACTTACAGATCCTAAAAAGTCAAAAAGCAATAGTGCCACTTGATCTGAAATTCTAAGTGAAGCATTTAGAAAGGAAAACTCAACATGAAAGGAAAAAAATATAATTTTACTTAATCTGTTACTTCAAAAGAAATCAAATATTAACTGAATATAACTCTTTCAGCAATTTCTATATTTGCCACAACACACACAACTAAACAGCTACTGGGTTACAATGCTCCATTTAAAAATTCACATTGAAAAGGAGCAGATGTGTCAACAATCTGAAGTGAAGCAAATGTTTTGCTGGTTTGCTTTTTATTTGAAAATGCTTCTGAAAACGTTTCTGCGAAGCTGACTATTGCTACTGCACTCCAGATCCGTACTATAAAACAGTCAGCTATCTCACTGAATCAGTGTATTCATTAAACAGTCTTCCACCTTCAAAAAAATGAAGCGACAACACTGGATATTATAAGGAAACCAAGCTGTAAAATTTACAGAAAATAATTGAGATAGTCAAAAGAAAAAATAACCACAACAAAACCACACACACACGAGATCCTCCAAACACCTACACTGTAGCAAAATTCCAACATTTTTCCACATCCTTCTGCAGACAAGCTGTTCTTGCTAACTCAGGTGGGCTGCCAACCATGCTTTTTTAAGTGCTGAAAACTACCACGTGATCTAGTGCAAGACACTGAAACATGGAACAGCTGTACTGAGAAACAAGCAGCTCCTTCCTTTTTTTTCCCCTCCTGTATCTGGGACAATTCAGATTTCAATCAAGTACATGGGCAACTGGAGATTAAACAGTAGGGTAGTTACTTCGAAGGGAACGGAGTTGCTGCAAGTTCCCCGAGTGAGCAGATAACAACTTCAACAAAGATCAATTTGTAATGTTGAGAATCCTGAGATTTTGCAGAAAGGTAAAAAAAAGATGGGAAAGCTGTATTACTTTCTATGCTTCCTCCTTTCTAGTAGTTCAACAAAACACACAAATCACGCACAATAAAATGGTTTACAGTTTCCAACTCAACTGTTTCAACACAAAAGCCACAAGACTCATCCCCCAGTAACCTACCTCTGCTAATCCGGCTGTTACTACTGGTTCCTGCCTCCCCGGAACGCCTCTGGTCCTGCTCTTGCTGAAGTCGTTGAATCATGCTATCCAACGGACTAACTTCTTGATTTGCTTGTTGACTAAGAACTTGATTCAATCCTATGAAGTAAAATACACAAGAGAACACCACTCAAATGTTGATTTGAAGAAACCAATGTTACAAATGGTTTATTTAAGTTTTAGGTTCGAAACATACAAGTACAGTATATAATCACGTGTGTAAGCATGGGCTAAAGCATGTTTTTGTAACAGCCATTTTTTAAACAGGACAACTTTTGTCTTAATATTGAGAACATTATATTTTCTTGAGCAGGGTCAAGATGATCTCATGCCACTCCTAATTGATCAAGTGCCAGGAAGTCACAGAAGCTTAATACAACCGTTGTTTGTCAGCTTGGTCAATGCAAATTGTTCAAATGCGCGCTTTGCCTGTCCCAAATGCATTATGAAACTTCAAAGAACTGCATGAAGAAGCTCCAACTGAATTATAAGAGAATTATCTCCACTGAAGAGCAGCAAGCAGAAGTGCTTGACTGAACTCCACATGAGCATAACTTGACACAGGTTAAGTGATGCTAATTTTCTTTGATATGCCGAGCACCCAGGAAACCTCCTTTAGCGCAGGGCTCTTGAACAAAAGACAGAAAACAGTTCTCACAGAAGTGAGCACAAGGTGATGATACTGCTTCTGGGCAGCAAGCAAAAAATACAGCCTGTAAGCACAAACAACACAAAACCTCTTTTCATACTCACAATGGTCACAAAAAATTAGAGGTTCAGAGAAAAAGGGAAGGGTTAGGCTACTGGTTGGAAAAGGAAGTCAGATACCTCCACGTGGAACAGTTAGATGCTGGAGTGGTGGGGAGCTCTTGGCAAGAGAAGCAGAACTTGCAAAACTTTGTAATGAGGGATGGCAATGTTCAAAGAAACAAGCTACAGAAATTATTTTTCCAGCATGATTCCAAAGAGATATCATAGTATAAACTACACTTTGCAAGATCAGACACAAGATATTACAGTAAATGTGCTATGAAATGAAGAGCTTTGATTATATGGCCAGACAGAAGCGGCCATCTCTTAATAAATTATGGGCTGCAGAAAGAACATAAATATTTAAGATAGTGCTCTAAGGGTTTCAAGGTTATTGTAGTTGAAGTCAACTTCCCTAAAGCAGCAGAAGCTTGGAATCATGGAATGAGCTCTGGTATAACCACAGCTGGGTGTTTTCTGACGTAGTGAGACAGTCAGATTTATGTGGTGATCTCACGAGCAGACACACTGTCTGCTGAAAACAATGGGAAATACTACTAATAAACCAAGAATGATCTTAAAGAAGGAAACTACTACCTAAAAAAAAAAAAAAAGATGTTTTTTATGTATCTAGATTGTGAAATTTTGCCTTCACAAGTAATACCAAGATTTTTAAAAAGGAAATAATAAAGACACTTGTTTGATTTTTTCAAAATATCTGTCTTAAAAGAGCTTCATGTACATCTAAGCAGTAAATCAAGCATGACTTTCTGAATTTCACCTCCTCTTTCAGCAGAAAACTTGACAAAAAATAAATTGTCAGTGCTCTGAGGGAGATCCATCAAACCTCACACAAAGTTCCAGAAAGCGAGGAGCTTCTTTAGTGGAAGGGAACATATGAAATACATGAAAGTAGTTTAGCTCTGCATAAAACTGCGTGTATGGTTGCTAAACTGTAAAGAGGTAGAAAAAGGTCTTCTGCCTCTTTGCTATTTAAACAAAATGTTGGGAACATAATCCTCCCATAAGCATTCATATGCCAGGCAGCCACACTTAATATTGTTGGGTCTATGTTCAGAGTCTGACTTGTTCCAAGACATTGTATTGGAGAATGTGCCCAGACATTTTCATATTTGGAGAATTTCAGAATATCACGGATCCATGCTGTACCTGTAACAATGAAGTAAAATTGCATCCTTTCTTGGAAATTGAATTTAGCTTCAAAGCCACTAGCTAAAAAGTTAGAGATAAAACATTGCATACATTCACCAGAAAGGATTTTTTCCTTCTTACAACTGCTGCTCAGGTAGCATTTCTTTCTATAATTTAATTTTTATAATTAATTTTATAATTTTTCTTTCTATAATTCTGTATGCTAAGGAGCATACAGAAATGCTCCTTAGAAATTATTATGTAAGTATTCAGTGGTTTGTAATCCTTAGATCTACAAATAAGGATAAAGAGATCTTTTGGTAACAACACTGTCAGACAACCTTCCCATAATGTCTGACATACCACAGGCTTAAGTATGCTGTACATATAAGCCACGATTTACAAGCACGGTCAGTTTTCCCATATTTTCAAGAATATCCAAAAAGTTTAAAGCTACTTTCACCAGTCACTGTTTGCTCATTCACACTAACATTGAACTAGTGACATGTCACAAGCAGGCATCGTTTTTACATCCCCACTCGTGCAGACCACATTTAGGCAGCTTCCAACAGCCAGCCACTGGCCCAAAATATGCACATTCCTCCCACGCTGTGCACACGGAGAATACAACTTTTGATGAACTTCCTAGATTTTGTATCCTCAACAAGTTTTCAGAGTTCTCTAACCAAACCCTGAAAGCTGAAGTTGAATGACCGCCTTCATCTAAAGAGGAATAGAATTTTGCATGTTTCAAGTGTCCTCTCATTTTTCTCTTCTTGCAGGTGTCACCTGTTCCAACTGATCCGTGGAAGATCAGCCTCTTTCCTAGGTTTTCTGAAGCAGGAAATCTTATTTCAATGAGATCAGCTGGAAAGCTCACTCAGCATCATACACTGTTCCAATAATGAAATGAGCTCCAAGCTAACTGGCATTGTAGCATCAACTAGTACTGACGTGACCGATGACAGCACTCTATGCAAAATTGTCACAAGCAACCAGTGCCAAGGACATTGCAATTCTTCCACACAACGTAAAATACTATTCCCAGAAATGAAGAAAAAGGACGAAGTGAAAGGGAAAGTGTAGAATACCTGAAAGTAACGAGACAGGCTACTGGATACTGAAATTTTCCATACCTGAAGATGTCACTCCCATCTGAGGAATAAGCTGTTCCTCCCTGCAGTTCTCACGACCAGGAACCAGCCTTTGATACCTTGCAGGATGAGGGTTGCCATCCACATCAACCAAAAATGGGGGAGGCATAAGGTGTGGAGCTTGCTGTGTCTGTTCATCCAGGACAAAGTTGTTGGCATCACGGATAAGGGGCCGATAATCACTATGAAAGAACATCTGATCGGCTATCTGTAAACAAAGCCATTTTGTAATTTTTTAAAAGAACCTATTAAAACAAGCATTTAGAAGATAACTGACAAAAGTATTTCTAACAATGTCATCTGTGGTCACTTTTAAAGGGGAAAACTTAATGACTCCGCAATTATTATTTTCCCCAGTATTCCTTCTCTATATTGTAGTACAAGGAGAATAATCCACATGTTTGAGGGTGGGCAGCATTTAAGGAACAGGGGAATGGGGTAATATTTAACTACTTGAAGACATTTGACAGAACACAGCATGGACATATTAGGTTACAAATTTTCTTCTATACTCTGAATATATGAATATATATACTGATAATGAACACTGCATCACAGACTTATGAGCTATGGTGTAGTAAGAAGAGAAATAGGAAAATATTTATCACATCATGTCACTGCCAAATATTTTAACACCAGCAGCCAAACATACATATTCCTATCATAATGTTAGATATGTGAAAAAGTTCCAGTAGAGAAAATAAAGCTGATCTAAAGTTGAATTCTGCAGGCTCAAAGTTTATCCTTTTTTATTTCAGTCCACCTGCTCATAATTTATTCTAGATGACTTTCCACAGACACTCAAGACTGAGGAATTCTTTTGTCCAAGTAATATGTAAAAAGGCTTATGCTCCATTCCTTGCTGGCACATCCATCTCCATATCATGCAATCAGAAAGACATTGAACCACAAGGAGAAAAGAGAACAGAAGACAAGCTGACATGTATGCTACACATCCCAACAGCACCTACAAGCAAACCCCTACGCAGCTCATGTACTCAGTATGAAGAAGTAAAAATAAAATCACAAAATCATCATTAACACAGATTAGATTTCCAGCACAGCATAAAAGTTATTTAAAAATTGACTCAAGGCATAGAGATCTCAAAAAAAATCTTGTCTTAGGTGTTATAGACAGGTATTTGAGCATGGACAGAGGAGTGACTGAGTTGTTGCAGAATATACTCTGATTTCTGAACCATGCTATGATTCTGAAGAGCATGCTCTATCACTACCAAGCCATAACATAGTTTCCAGTAACTTGCTATGTAGAAATCAGTTAAGGAAAAGGTGGTAGCATCTACTCAGAGGTCTGGTCTCTCAGTGACAAAGGTCTTCTGTCCTGGATGTGAGAAGATCAGGAAGGAAAGACTACAACAAACATCTGTCAATTACCACACATCAGAAAGTGCCCACATGCAGGCATATGAGGTGGACAGGAAAAAACACAGCACAGGAGTCATGGGATCTGGACCCTGGAAAAATGCAGAAAAGTAACAAAAATAAGAAAATTGGAAAGACGCATGGAAACATGCAATGGCAAAGAACTTCCTTCAGGGATTCAAAAGGTTACCCTTACAAAGTGCTAACGGACAGCGTGACACCCTACTGCAGTAAGAAGCCCTAAGTGGATGAAGTCTGTCACCAGTCTGTTAACTTCGAACAGATGCTGAACAAGAAAGAGAACTATTTTCATGGGTCTGACTAACAGAATCAAGGCTTGCTTAACAGCTTTGTTCCTTCAGCTCAAATAGCTCAATATGATAAAAACAGAGGTCCTCTAGGAGGACTTATGATTTTCCCTAGAATCATAAGAGTAGAGTATCCAGTACTTTCACCTACTGAAAACTTTCCTATTAAGTACTTCCCACACTGAGAAAGAAGAGGTTCCAATGGCATGATCATGCAGACTGGATTGTAATGTGCTGTGATTTGGCTGTACAGTGTTGTCTGCATTCCAGGTTTTGTAAGCAAAGGGAAGATCTGAACATCCTCCCTCAGATTCAGTGACCTCTACCAAAATAGTCCCTGGTGCAAGACCATGAGGGACTTCTTTTCAATTACACTTCTGTTTACTCTGTTCTGCAATCAAGTACGGTAGAGAGAGTAAACAACAATTTTCTGCTCCACGAGACAAGAAAGGCATTCATGGAGAACCCAGGCTCAGACCAACCCTCAGGTAAAACACTGGCATGTCCCCACTGGAACACAGGGCAACAATCCTACCCTCAGGCTATGTCAAGTCCTGAGAAAAATCAGAAGAATTAGATATTTTAGAGAATCTTAAATGGCTACGTTCAGCTGACAACCAGTTAAAAGAACCAACAATCAGACCTATTTCTTAATATACTGTTAGAGATTAAATTAATGACAAAAAGAAGATAATACACCACCACTAGGACATGAGTCCTCTGTACGTAGGGCTTCAGAAACCCAGCTTGGGTTTGAGTGGGAAAGCTTTCCACAAGGTATGAGCATTACAGGTAGACTCTCCCCTTCAGGAACTACGCTACATGTTCAGAATGCTCAGGTTCTCCAAAAGGGGCACATCTACTCAAATGCAAAGAGATTTTCCCCACTACTGCACCAATCTACCACACGGGAGCTGTCAACCTGCAACAAAGAACTGTGGTTTGGGCAGTCTATAGGAACTAGAGCCTTAGAAAGCTCAGAGATCTAGCCCAATCCAAGATTTACAATCAACTGAAAGGTACCTTCTGTTTTAGGAAGCTAGGCATTCCTGGACAAAGTTCCACCTAAGCAAGACCTTCTGAAGTGCACATGCCCTGTTGACAGTGAGCTCAGCAGCTCATCTTTGATGATCTTCACACACTCAGAAATCTCAGCTGAGATTGGCTCAAGATTCCCTTAATTGGGTCACATAACAAAGGAGCCCCAAACAAGCAGCAAATGTATCCTTTTTTTTTCCCCACTGAAGAATTAGAAAAATGTGTATCATCAAAAAAGAAAAAAATGGAAAAAAGAAAACAAACCAAAACCACCCCATCGTGGCCAAGATCCCACTGGACAGTGGATCCTGTCTAAGCCACGAGCCACTGGCTTTTCTAAGGAGAATGCTGTGGGACACGGTGTCGAAGGCCTTGCTGAAGTCCAAGTAGATGACATCCATGGCCTTTCCCTCATCCACCAGGCGGGTCACCTGGTCATAGAACCCATGGTGGTTGGGCTTGATCCCCTGGGTGTCCTGTACATGCCGTGTGAGCACACTCAAGATGAGCCGTTCCATAATCTTCCCCGGTACCGAGGTCAGGCTGACAGGCCTGTAGTTCCCCACGTCCTCCTTACGGCCCTTCTCATAGATGGGCGTCACATCGGCAAGTTTCCAGTCTTCTGGGACCTCCCCTGTTAGCCAGGACTGTTGCTAAATGATGGAGAGGGGCT